>NC_134091.1:90935156-91242406 GCF_000715075.1 Nicotiana tabacum
CATCTATTGTAATCTCAAATGGTGTCTTCTCTTTTTGAGGGGCAGTATCTTTGTAATGAGCTAGCACAAGATCCTCATACTGGCGTTCCTTCACTTCAGTTACTAACTAGGATGTTGCCGTGTTCTGAATAGTAACTCTGGTATCACCTAAATCCAGTAATCGAACTCCAAGACTAGCTAGCTCACTCTTCTCTGGCTATAAATATGATAGGCTACCCATAGATCTACGGCTGAGGGCGTCGGCTACTACATTCGCCTTCCCTGAATGGTATAAAATATCAGCATCATAGTCTTTCAGTAGCTCCAACCATCACCTCTGACGTAAATTCAATTCCTTTTGCTTGAAGATATACTAAAGGCTCTTATGATCCCCATATATATATATATATATCAACATGTATGCCATACAAATAGTGCCTCCATATCTTTAGTGCATGAATCACCATGGCTAACTCTAAATCGTGGGTCAGGTAATTCTTCTCGTGCTTTCTTAATTGTCTAGAAGCATAAGCTACAACCTTACCATGCTGCATCAGTACACAACCCAATCCAACACCCGAAGTGTCACAATAGATAGCATAACCATCAGTTCCCTTTGGGAGTATCGGAACTGGTGCTGAAGTCAATCTGTCCTTCAGTGCCTGCAAAACTCCACTCACAAGCATCAGTCCATTGAAACTTAGTTGCCTTCTGAGTCAACTTTGTCAATGGTGCTGAAAGAGAAGAAAAGCCCTCTACAAATCTCCTATAATAACCTGCCAAACCTACGAAGTTACGAAACTTTGTCGGTGTCGTGGGTCTAGGCCAAGTCTTCACTGCCTCAATCTTCTGTCTATCAACCCGGATACCCTCACCTAAAATAATATGCCCAAGGAAAGCTACAGAATTCAACCAGAATTCACATTTAGAGAATTTTGCGTACAACTTCCTTTCTTGTAGAACTTTGAGCACAGTACATAAATGATCTACATGCTCGGCCTCTGAACGGGTGTAAACCAAAATGTCATCTATAAATACAATCACGAACAGATTTAGAAAGGGTCTGAACACACGGTTCATCACATCCATGAATACTGTTGGGGAATTGGTCAAATAGAACGACATAACACGAAACTCAAAGTGCTCGTATCTGGTCCTGAATGTTGTCTTAGGAATATCTTTCTCTTTAACCCTTACCTGATGGTACCCAGACCTCAAGTCTATCTTCGAGAAATACCTGGCACCCTGCAACTGATCAAATAAATCATCAATCCTCGGGAGCGGGTAATTATTCTTGATCTTCACCTTATTCAACTGCCTATAATTAATACACATCCACAAGGAACCATCTTTCTTTCTCACAAATAACATAGGCACTCCCTACGGTAATGTACTGGGTCTGATAAAGCCTTTTCAAGCAAATCCCTCAATTGATCTTTCAACTCTCTCAGCTCTGCAGGTGCCATTCTATAAGGAGGAATAGATATTGGCTGAGTATCTGGTAATATGTCAATAGCAAACTCAATCTCCCGCTCTGGCAGAAGTCCTAGAAGCTCATCGAGAAAAACATCGGGAAACTCATTAACTACCGGGATAGACTGAAGGGTACGTGACTCTGCTTTCACGTCCTTTACCCAAACTAAGTGATAAATATAGCCCTTTCTGATCATCTTCCTTGTCTTGAGATAGGAAATAAAACTACCTCTCGATGATGCAGTATTAACTTTCCACTCCAGAACTGGCTCCCCTAAAAATTGGAACCGAACCATCTTTGATCTACAATCAACATTAACATAACAAGAATCCAACCAATCCATACCCATTATAACATCAAATTCTACCATATCTAACTCAATCAGATCTGCTACTGTAGAACGACTACGAACTACTACTATACAATCTCTATATACCCGTTTAGCTATCACTGGATCCCCAACATGTGTAGACACTTCAAAAGGTTCAATTAACTCAGGTTGTATCCCAAACTTACTAGCAACCAACGGAGTGACGTACGATAAGGTGGAACGTGTATTAATAAATGCATATACATCATATGAGGAGACTAATAATATAATTGTAACAACATTAGGTGACGACTCATGATCCTGTCGACCCATTAATGCATAAATGCGGTTTTGAGGACCGCTCGAGCTAGATGCTCCACTTCTGCCTCTACCACGACCGACTGGTGCATGTGAACCTTACCCAGGGGGGCGTACTGATGATGATGAACCAGCTATAGATCCCGCTGGCTAAAATATACCTGCACCACCTTTCGTTGGACAATCTCTCATAACGGGCCTGGATAACCACAATTATAACAAACACCCAACCCCACAGGGCACTGCCCGGCATGCTGCTTACCACAATGAGCACATCGTGGCAAGGGCGCCCCCATCTGACTTGACTCACCCCTATACTAAGAACTAGGGGCTCTGGAACTCTGACTGGGACCTGAATATGCAGAGCAATCAAACCCCCTACAGGCAAATTGAGAGAGTGCACTAGCCGATGGTTGGGCTGGATACCGCAGGTACTGCTGTCTCTAACCATCTCGAAACTCACCAGAAGGACCTGAGGATCTCGCTCTCTTACTCTGGCCCCTATCATGCCTATGATCGGCCCTCTACTTCTGCTTACACTCCTCTACACCCTGAGCGTATGCCTGAATACTAGAAATATCAATGCCTGGCTGAAGTAAGATCGACATACAATCATTAAGCAGGTGCGGCTCCAACCCCATCACGAACTGGTGAACCCGATCCTCCATCTTAGCTACAATAGTGGGAGCATACCTAGCCAAAGAATCAAACTGAAGACTGTACTCCCAACACTCATATTACCCTACCAAAGGGTCAAAAACCTATTAAGTCTGGCTCGTCTAAGCTCTGGTGGCAAATAATGATGAAGAAAGGCCTCTCTAAACTCCTACCATACTGCTGGAAGGGCATTCTCACCTCTGGACAACTCCCAAGACTCATACCAATTAATTGCAACATCCCGAAGTCTATAGGAAGCTAGCTCAACTGACTCAATCGTAGTGGCCTTCATTACCCTCAAAGTTCTCTGCATCCTATCAATAAATACTTGAGGGTCCTCGTTTGGATCTGCTCCAATGAATACCGGAGTGTCCAAATTAATGAAATCATGAATCCTCGCACTGATGGCCCTATATGTATGACCAATACCTACTTCCTGGCGCCGAGCCTGTGCGGCCATTAATCGACTCAATAGCTAAATAAAATCTCTAATCTCCTGACCTGGTGCATCTGGCTGAGGAGCTAGGGGTACTGGGGCGGGCGCTGGAGCTGGTGCCCCTAGGATCTCCTCCGGAAGGGGCAGGGTATGTGAAGTCTGAGATGGATTCTCACTCTGAGACTCTCTCCGAGCCCTGGTAACTCGTGGTGCTCGACTCGTAGTCTCATCAGCCACAGACTTGCCCTTTTGAGTGACTGTAGTCTTCTTGGGCATTGCTGAAAACATAACATATTGTTAGGAAAATAAATCCTTATATCGTACAATCTAAGATAAGAAGGGAAAATAACATCATTTATGTCTTGCACCCTCCTATTTATAAGTGTGGCGCACAGCACACTCATAAATAAGACTCTACCAGACACGGTTCGTAGACAACCCTAGGACAGAACTGCTCTGATACAACTTTTGTCTCGACCCAAACCGATGGGCCGTGACGAGTGCCCGACTCCTACATATCAAACACCCAGAAGCATGTGTCAAAGATATAAACATGAAATAGGGGTAGGTCATGCATAACATCTGTCAATAAACTGCTGAATCATCTGAATAACATATGTGAGGAAACATGCCTGAAAGATATATATACATATATATATGTAGAATACGGTAGGGCGAGCCGACAAGGCTGCTATGGACAACTATATATCAAAATAGAAGCCGACAAGGCCACACACTATCCAACTATACATGACTATCTACAGACCTCTAATAGAGTGTACGACTGTATAAAGGATGGGACTGGGTCCCGTCATACCCATATATGTATACAAACATATTGTACCAAAACCCAATAGCAGTTCCGGATCAAATGGAGCACACTAACTCTCGCTGAGCAAGGAATCTAAGAAGGGGGACAGTCAGCCTGTCTACCTGCACCTGCGGGTATGAAACGCAGGCCCCCGAGCAATAGGGGCATCAGTACGAATAATGTACCGAGTATGTAAGGCATAAAAATCAGTATATAAAAGACATGAAAGAAACATGGAGTTAAAGACTCAACCTGTAAGTCTGAATAGCTCAGTGAATCGTGAAATAACTCCTCACTGCACCTTAATCTACAACAACGATAGTGAAGCTATTGTCAAGTAAGAATGACTCTCTCGGTTATATAACGAAAATAACTTAATCTGTAATTAAAAAACGGGCAGCATTTCCCCTGATTTTACTACTCCCTCAAGACTACTATAGGCGAGACAACAACACAATATGTCAGCAACTTAAAAACAACCTAACTACAATTCGGGACCTTTAATACTACAAAAAACCCAAATATACCATAACACACCCAATCAACAAGTTATCAATTAGCCTGAAATTGCAACGACGAGCGACCAGCCCACTACCCTACCACATATGGCGTTTCTCCATGCCCTTTATCATTCCAAACTCCATAAATCAGCAGCACAAGAGGCCAACTCGAGTGGACTACAAAATAGTCCACTAAAAGTGGAATAAATCGAACTCACGGCTTCCGATCACCGTCCCGTGAGTCCTAACTATTAGGAAACAAATTTATCAACTTTCCTTGATATTTAAAAAATTAAATACAGAAAGTAGGCATTTTATTAACTATGAAGTACCTTCCAAAACTCAAACTACAAAGAAAAAGAGAGGCAGTATAATGATACTTACGTCGTAGGGATCGTTCTAATGTTATCGCTTCTTGATTTCGTACCCGGGATGTTAATCTTTTTTGAAACCCTTGTAGAGAGATTAAGGATAAGTTTATGGTTGTTCTATGTTTGTGTTATATGGAAAATGAAGAGAAAGATGAATTAAGACCTATATATATTAACTTTTGAAAAGTCAAAGAGGTGCTAGCATTGGCTCATCTTCAGACGCTTATATCTTTTTATCCGGATGTCGTATGAATGAACGGTTAAGAGTATTGGAAACTACATTCCAGGACCTTCAATTTGGTATATAATATGTCCCAAAAAAAAATCTCATATACAATATAAAATATATTGCTCAAAAAGCTTCATTACAAGGCAAATCCTTAGTCGGTTTTTTCGCAACTTAAATCCGATTTTTCCCAAACTTTATATTTTATATACAAACATCATATATAGTCATATTATGACTTTAAAATCATTTAAATCATGATTAATAAGTCTCACATTCATTTTACATCACCTTGGGATGCACAGGGTGTAACAAACTCCAAATGATACCAAATTTTGTAGACAAGTTCTAAATAGCATAACAGACCTATTCCAAGTCCCAAAATCATATTCCGAACTCGATAGCTAAAGGTTAACCTACGGTCAAATTTTCAACTTCAAATTGCCAAATTTCAGAAAAACAACAAAAATCAACCTACAGACTTCTGAAATCAATTTGGGGCCTACACCCAAGTCCGAAATCACGATACGAAGCTATCAGAGCCATCAAAACACCGTTCCGGGGTCATTTTCATAAAAGTAAAAGTTTGGTCAACATTTCTAATTGAGGCTTCTAAATCTAGAATCAAAAGTTCTGAATCAATCCGAAAGCTTCCCAGAACGAAACTAACCAATTCCGCAAGTCATAAAATCATAAACACACATGTGTGAAGCATCAAAAGGGGAAACAAGGAGCAATTACTCAAAACGACCGGTCGGGTCTTTACATTCTCCCTGTCTTAAAACAAATGTTAGTCCTCTAACATGCATAAGAACATACCTGAAGTGATGAATAGATAAGGATAACGACTCCACACATCGTGCTCGATATCCCAGGTCGCCTACTCGACCGAATGACCCCTCCATTGAATCTTCACTGAAGCAATGTTCTTTGATCTCAATTTTCGGACCTGTCTGTCTAAGATAGCCACCGGCTCCTCAACATAGGTCAAATCCTCGTCCAATTGGACTGTGGTGAAGTCTAAAATATGAGACGGATAACCGTGATACTTTTGGAGCATAGAAACATAAAACACAAGATGAACCGCAGATAAACTAGGTTATAATGCTAGGTTGTAGGCCACCTCACCAATCCTCTCAAGGATCTCAAAAGGTCCGATATACCTAGGCTTCAACTTGCCCTTCTTCCCGAACCTCATCACACCCTTCATGGGTGAAAACCGAAGCAAGACTCGCTCTCCAACCATGAATGCAACATCACAAACCTTCCAATCCGCATAACTCTTCTATCTAGACTGGGCTGTACGAAGCCGATCCTGGATTAAGTTGACCTTCTCCAAGGCATCTCGAACCAAATCTGTGCCAAATAGCTTAGCCTCTCTCGGCTCAAACCAACCAACTAGAGAACGACACTGTCTCCCATATAGGGCCTCATAAGGAGCTATCTGAATACTCGATTGGTAGCTATTGTTGTAGTCAAACTCCCCAAGCAGCAATAACTGATCCCAAGAACCCCCAAAATCCATAACACAGGCACAGAGCATATTCTCTAATATCTGAATGGTGCGCTCGGACTGTCCATCTGTCTAGGGGTGAAATGTTATTATCAACTAAACTCGTGTGCCTAACTCACGTTGTACAGCTCTCCAGAAATATGATGTGAACTGTGTAGTCCAGTCAGAGATGATGGATACCGACACACCATGAATTTGGACAATCTCGCGGATATAGATCTGAGCCAGTTGCTTTGAAGAATAGGTAGTCACTACTAGAATGAAATGAGCCGACTTGGTCAACCTATCCACAATCACCCATACCGCGTCAAATTTCTTCTGAGTCCATGGGAGCCCAACAATGAAGTCCATGGTGACACGCTCCCATTTTCACTCGGGAATATCAAGTCTCTGAAGCAAACCGCCCGACCTCTGATGCTCATACTTCACCTGCTGACAATTTAGACACCAAGCTACATACTCCACTATGTCTTTCTTAATTCTCCTCCACCAATAGTGCTAACTCAAATCTTGATACATCTTAGCCTCACCCGGATGAATGGAGTACCGTGAACTGTGGGCATCCTGAAAAATCATCTCACGCAACCCGTCCACATTGGTCACACATAATCGTCCTTGCATCCGCAACACCCCGTCATCTTCAATAGAAAACGCCTTTGCAACGTCGTGCTGAACTGTGTCCTTGAGGTCAAGCAAATAAGGGTCATCACATTGACACTCTCTGATGCGATCATATAGAGAAGACCGAGAAACCACGCAATCAAGAACTCGAATGGGCTCCGAAACATACAATCTAACAAACTAGTTGGCTAAGGCCTAAACATCCATGGCTAGTGGCCTCTCTGCTGCTGGTAGATATGCTAAACTACCCAAATTATCCGTCGTTTGACTCAAGGCATAGGCCACTACATTGGCCTTCCCGGGATGATATAGAATGGTGATATTATAGTCTTTAATCAACTCTTACCATCTCTGCTGCCCTAAGTTAAGATCTTTCTGTTTGAACAGATATTGTAGACTCCGGTGGTCAGTAAACACCTCACAAGGGGCACCGTACAAATAGGCCGCCAAATATCCAAGGCATGAATAATAGCTGTCAATTCCAAGTCGTGGACCGGATAATTCTTATCATAGGTCTTCAACTATCGAGACACGTAGGCAATCACCCTACTGTCTTACATCAATATCGTGCCAAGGCTAAGACGTGACACATTAGAATACACCGTATCAGACCACGAACCCGTAGGCAACACCAAAACTGGAGCTATAGTCAAAGCAGTCTTGAGCGTTTGAAATCTTGCCTCACACTCCTCGGACCATCTGAAAGGAGCACCCTTCTGGGTCAATCTGGTCACAGGTGCAACAATAGATGGGAAACCCTCTACGAAATGACGATAATACCTGGCCAAACCAAGGAAACTCTGAATCTCAGTAGCTGAAGACGGTCTGCGCCAACTCGAAACTGCTTCAATCTTCTTTGGATCTACCTTGATCCCCTCACGTAATATCACATGACCCAAAAACGCCACAGAATCAAGCCAGAATTCACACTTTGAGATTTTGCATACAACTTCTTCTCTCTCAAGGTTTGGAGCATGATCCTCAAGTGCTTCTTATGTTCTTCTCGGCTGTGAGAGTACACCAATATGTCGTCAATAAATACAATGATGAATGAATCAAGATATGGATGGAATACACTGTTCATTAGGTGCATAAATGATGCTGGGGCGTTGGTCAGCCCAAATGATATCACAAGGAACTTGTATTGACCATACCGAGTCCTAAAAGCAGTCTTCAAAATATTCATATCCTGAATCTTCAGCTGATGATAACCTGACCGCAAATCAATCTTTGAGAACACTCTGGCACCTTATAGTTGATCAAATAAGTCATTAAAGCGTGGCAATGGATACATGTTCTTCACTGTAACCTTGTTCAACTGCCGATAATCAATACACATATGCATAGAACCATCCTTCTTCTTCACAAATAAAATCGAAGCACCCCAAGGCGACACATTCGGCCGAATGAAACCCTTATCAAGCAACTCTTGCAACTGCTCCTTTAACTCCTTCAAGTCCTTTGGGGTTATATGATATGGTGGAATAGAAATGGGCTGAGTGCCTGGCAACAAGTCAATACAAAAATGGATATCCTTATCGGGCAGCATGCTCAGAAGATCTGCTAGAAATACATATAGGAAGTCTCTCACTACCGGAACTGACTCAACGGGTAGGAGTATCAGCACTGACATCTCTCACGAAGGCTAGATAAGCATCACACCCCTTCTCAATCATCCGCCGAGCCTTTAGAAATGACACAACCCTGTTAGGAACATAATCCAATGCACCCCTCCACTTTAACCGTGGAAAACCTGGCATAGCCAATGTCACAGTCTTCGCATAACAATCCAGAATAGCATGATAGGGCGACAACCAGCCCATGCACAAGATAACATCAAAATCTACCATACTAAGAAACAATAGATAAACTTTGGTCTTAAAACCACCAATAACAACTAAACACGACCTATCTACACGGTCCACAACACTAGAATCTCCCACAGGCGTGGACACATAAATAAGAGAACTCAAAGAATCACGAGATATATCCAAATACGAAGCAAAGTAAGATGACACATATGAATAAGAGGATCCTGGATCAAATAAGACTGATGCAACTCTATGGCAAACCGGAACCATACCTGTAATGATTGTGTCTGAAGTAAATGCCTTTGTCCTACCCGAAAAAGTATATAATTTGGTATGGCATCCCCCTCTAGGGTGACCTCTGCCCACCCGTCCCCCACCCCTAGCTGGCTGTGCGGGTGGAGCAGCAACTAGGGCAGCAACCATGGCCTGAGAAGTTTGTGGACTTGACTGAATTCGTGGAGCCTGAGTAGTCTGTGGAGGTGCACCCCTCCTGAGTCTGGGGTAGTAACTAACCATATGATGGGTATCACCACACTCAAAAATAGCTCTCGATGGGCGTGGCTACTGGGACTGGCTCGGTCTTGGTCGGCTGGACTGACCGCTGAAGGCACCCCATGCAGGAGGTGCACTAGAAAGTGGCTGAGCAAAGTATGCAACCTGAGATCTCGGAATAACCGGAGCACCACTAGAAGCTGGAAGTTCTGAGTGAACTGGACGGCTCACATAATCCCTACCATGACGGGCTGTAGATGTGGCGTGGCCACCATCAAATCCTCCTGAACTTCAAGGCCTTTTGGCCTCCTTGTCCTCTCTCTCACGGTCCCACATACCCTCCAACCTCCGTGCAATCTCTACTACCTACTGATATGCGACCGATAGACCACACCACATGCTACCTAGAGCCGCATACGGCGCAATCTGTGCACCCTTAAGCAACAACTCGAATATAATCAATGATGGAAGGGGAATCAAATGAGAGAACTATCCCACAAGTCCAATAAATACAACCACAAAACATAATGCTATGAACCCATCTCATAGAGGAGAAATAAAACACACGAAATAAGCACAAAGGATCATATCGCAACATAACTCCGCTGCGGTGCGTAACCCGATCTAAACATACTGGTCCATATGGAATACCCATTGCCCAAATTCTCATACCCACCAAATACGTGTGTATCAATAGTAAGCACGCGAAGCGCATGACCATAACCATGGGGGAAATTAAACCACAAACATGAAAAACATGACCAAGTGCAATAAGAAACTCGACATCCCAAGAGCCATCTCGCTCAATCTTTGCCAAAGCGAAGCAGAACCACATCCTGTGTGTAAATAGTCAACAATAGCAAAATCCATCATAGCATAATAACCCACAATACTCTTCCTCCATAACTACCATAATCTTGTACTGTTATCTAGTTGAATCCTTCATAAGCTCATATATCACTAGTCATAAAACACCTCAAATCATCTACCAAACACATATTTATCCGAGTGACAGTCGTTCGAACTTCCTCAACTGATCCGAACACAAATTGTAGCACATATAACCCACTGGGTTGAAAGAAACCTCTCCACAGAAACATCATAAGGATCACATCCGCAGACCATTCCGCAGGAGATAACCCACCTACTTAGCCTCAAACTGGCATCTCTCCATGACCCTATCATGGTCAAAACCACTATGCAATCACTTAATATTCCCGAGTATAAACTCGTCAACAAGGCATAAGAATCTACTTCATTCCACAAATGAACAACTGAAAGATCCCTCAACACACTCATAAATCGAGACTATACAACACATCAAGACAAAAATCAAGCATCCATAGCCCCTTTGCATCCCAGCAAATCTTTCTCGTAACATCCAAACCATCTATGCATTGTCCTCAGTCACATAATACTTATCATATAGCTATCACACAACTCATTGAACTATCAATCCCACTCCTAGGGACACCACTAGACATATAAGTCAAAATGCACATACTCACACAACTGAAACTACCAAGCCCAAGTAGTGGTCTAAACCTGGCCTCAAGTCATCCAGGCTGGCCTATCTCCACAACATAAAAAATGCATCTCACACCTCATCCACGATATCACAAGTCATTGATGCACATTTGATATCGAGTTCCCAACATCACATACGCTTGAATAGAAAGAAATCGAAGATATAGGCTTCAAGCTGAAATAAAGTCGCACGATAAGGAAAAAAAGATGAAATGTTTCTTAGATGACCTGTAGCCTCTCGAAGATAAGTATGGATATCATCATACTGATCTGCAAGACTCTACTGACACCTGCTTATGACTCGTAGAACCTATGAACCTAGAGCTCTGATACCAACTTGTCACGATACAAAAATCCACCAAGTCGTGATGACACCTAACCCAACCCGCTAGGTAAGAAAAATAATATAAATTACTGCTACAATGAGAAATCAACAATATATTAATAAAACTGCAACAAAATTCTATACAACTAACACAATGATTGAAGGTACAAGTCATGAGCCACTAAGATTTGGATTTATAAAGCTGGTATGAAATTGAGTACAACATCTGTTTGCAGGTTACGTTAACAGAAATAATGTCCTAATCTACCATGAACAAATGGTAGCTCGAATCTGGGAAGAAACTACGACTTTAATGCCTGCCTTCGTCATCCACAGCAGCTTAGCTCCAATAATCTACATGCAAGGTGCATCAGTGTAGTATGATGTAACGACCCGGCCAGTCATTTTTAGAGTTGTAGCCCTGTTCCCCCATTTACTGCTGATTTTATACATTATAGCTATTATGTGACTTGTCGGGGTAGTCGGTTCGGGTCCGGTGTGATTTCAGGATGAAATGAGACACTTAGTCTCAAGGTTTAAAGCTAAAGTTGAAATGATTGACCGGATGTTGATCTTTGAGTAAATGACTCCGGAACGGAATTTTGACGTTTATGTTAGATCCATTAGGTAATTTTGGACTTAGGAGTGTGTCCGGATTGTGATTTAGAGGTCCGTAATGGAATTAGGCTTGAAATGGCGAAAGTTGAATTTTTGGGAAGTTTGACCGGGAGTGAACTTTTTGATATCGGGGTCGGATTCCAATTCCGGAATTTGGGGTAGATCTGTGGTGTCATTTGTGACTTGTGTGCAAAATTTGGGGTCAATCGGATGTGAATTGATAAGATCCGGCATCGTTTGTAGAAATTGGAAGTTTGAAGTTCATTATACTTTAATTTATGTGCGATTCATGTTTTTGATGTTGTTTGAGGTGGTTTGAAGGCTCGACTAAGTTCGTATGATATGTTAAGTCCTGTTAGTATGTATGGTTGAGGTCCCGGGGACCTCGAGGTGATTTCGGATGGCTAACGGATCGAATTGAAGTTTGAGGAAGTGCTGAAGCTCACCAGCTTCAGGTGTAATCACACCTGCAGAGTGGGAATTACAGGTGCGATCTCGCAGAAGCGAGAGGTGAAATGCAGAAGCGGCCAGGGAGGAGGTGAGCAGAGGTCACGGGTGCGAGGTCATTTCCATACCTGCGATGCAACATATGCGGTTGGGTTTACGCAGAAGCGGAGTGGGGATGTCCTGGGCAGGGCGCATGTGCGAGGAATTTACCGCATCTGCAAGCTCGCAGGTGCGAGTGAAGCTCCGTAAATGCATAATTGAGAGGGGGCCTATTTCCGCAAAAGCAGATGGAAGGCCGCAGAAGCGGCTCCGCAGGTACCGAGCATGGAGCGCATATGCGGGCCAGAGGGATTTAAGTGGCTTCCGCAGAAGCGGTTTCGCAGGTGCAGATATGTAGTCGCAAGTGCAAAAATCCTGGACAGAATGTTAAAAGCAAGGGTTCGCGATTTTGGCTTCATTTCTAACATTTCAAGCACGGTTTAGGCGATTGTTTAGAGGGTTTTCGAGGGGATTCTTGAGGTAAGTCCCTTTTGATCATTTTTGATAAAAAATAATGCTTCCCCATTGAGTTTCCCACCTAGTTGGTATGTATTTAAGGTGTAAATTGGGAGTTTGAGGCTAGGGATTTGGAGAGTTTGATTTGGGGGATTGAGTGATGATTTGGTGTCGGATTTTGATAAATTTGGTATGGTTAGACTCATGGTTGAGTGGGATTCCGGGTTTTGTGACTTATATCGAATTTTGAGACGTTGGCCCGGGGGCCGGATTTCGAGCTGATTTTTTATTTTGATTAATAGCTTAGCATTTTCTTATGGAGTTGATTCCTTTAGCCCGTATTGATTATATCGCATTGTTTATGGCAAGATTCGAGGCATTCAGAGGCCGTTTCGCGAGGCAAGGGTGTGTTGGAGTAGAGATTTGCTCGGATTAAGGTAAGTAACAGTTCTAAATTTGGTTCTGAGGGTACAATACCCCGTATTATGTGTTATGTATTTGGTTTTGAGGTGACGCACATGCTAGGTGACGGGCGTCTGAGCATGCACCGTAGAAACTATGACTTGGTCAAATTTCGTGGAACCGTGTGGTTGTATAATGTGTTGTTATCTGTACATTCTCCATGTATTAGAGAAATTAACCACAAATCATGTTTAGATACGTGTTGGCATTGTAGGGGCCCACAGAGGTCGTGTACATGTTGAATTATCTGCTAAATTGTTGTTTGTACTCAGTCATAGTTTATTCGGATATTACATCTCAGTATCTATTGTTCATTTTTATGCATCATATCATTGATGTCTAGGCTGCTTATTATGATTTCCGAGAGCCCGAGAGACTAGAGAGGTTGATGACTGAGTGAGGCCGGGGGCCTGGTTGTGAGATATTATACTATAGCACGTGAGTTGTCCGTGCAGATCCAGATATTATACTATAGAACGTGAGTTGTCCGTGCAGCACGTGAGTTGTCCGTGCGGATCTAGATATTACATTATAGCACGTGAGTTGTCCGTGCGGATTATAGCGCTTGGGCTGAAGGAGCCCCTTTGGAGTCTGCACACACCCCCAGTGAGCGCGGGTACCTATTGAGTCCGAGTGCCGAGTGCTGAGTGCTGAGTGAATGGGAAGTTTGAGTGACTGTGGTCCTGAGAGGATGCATTTGATTTCTTTATTGTTGCATTAACTGCCATGTATCATTGTTTGAAATTTCTGAAAGATATTACACTCTGTTTCACTTGAACTGGTCATGGAACAATTGTTGACCTAATTTATCGAACTCGAGAGCATGCCTACTTTCTTATGTTGAAATCACTGTAATTGAACTATAATTGTGAAGCTCGTCACTACTTTCAATTCTTTATTTAGTATTGTTACTTGCTGAGTTGGTTGTACTCATACTACACCCTACACTTCGTGTGCAGATCCAGGTATTCCCGGACAGAATGGGTGTTGATTTTCGACAGTTGATCTTTTGGAGATTTCGAGGTAGCTGCCGGCATTTTGCAGACCTTGTTTCTCCTTCCCTATCTTTCCACTTATTGTATTTGGTTTCAGATTTTCATAGACAGTATTTTTCGGACTTGTGATGTATAGATACTCATGTACTCAGTGACACCCCGATGTTGGAAATTTTCGCGTTGTATTTTGGACTTCTATCCTGTTTATGAGAAGTTGTTATCATTTAAACTATTTTAAATCCGTTTTCTGTTAAGTGTTGGAGTTATTTCATAAATGTCATCTTGCTTAGTACCACGATAGGCGCCATCATGACAGGTTAGGATTTTGGGTCGTGACATATGAGTATACCACAGTCGGTACCCAGTAAGTATCAGGACTAACCTCGGTGAAGTAAAGATGAGGTTCAAGTCATGTTATACTCACTAGTCAAATAACCTGTGCAATATATTAAAGACTGGCTACAGAAAGTATAGTAGAAAAACAATAACTATAATTTCAACAGAACCGGTGAGAACAATTCAATGCAAGTAAAGGCTCAGCTTTAACAACAAGTCATCAACTAGAAACGCGCACATATGCTACCTCGTGCCTACATTATCAATCACACTCGCACGACAAGGACCTCGTGCCACAATACCAATCACACTCGCACGGCAAAGACCTCGTGAAAATATCAATCACACTTGCACGGCAAAGACCTCGTGCTCGCGCAACAAAGATGTCAAGACTGTTAACGGCCAATTTTGACCCTCCCTTTTAAAATTGATTTATTTATACTTATATATTTACATTGAATGTTTGAAAGTATTTTTTGTCAATAATTACCTATTTTTTACAAATTAATTAAGTATTAATTTTGAAATTAATAACCTAGCATTAGTATTATGTAATTACAAATATACTTATTATTTTAATACTATTAAATTAATTTTTAAATGCACCATAGAGGTTTTATAATTAATTTAAGGAATTACTTCTCAAATTTTAATTAATTAGATTACTATGTTGATAATTCAAAACTAGTGTTATAATTTAGAAAATAAAGTATTTTATAAATAATTAATTACAATAGTTAGTAGTATATTTGATATTTATTTTTACTATATTTTATTGAAAATAATTAAGTTTATTTAAGTCAATTTAAAAAGGTTTAAAAAAACTAAAAGGCTACAATTGCAATTCCTTAATTAATTACACAATGGCCATTCATTAAATGAAACCAGCCCAATACACAAGCCCAGTCCGACAATGACCCAGGTCCAATTCCCTCCCTTTCCACTCTGGTAATCCATGCCATTCCCATTGAATCAATGAGATCGTGCCACGTCGCCCATCCTGCTCACTCACAAAACTAACACAACAAATCTGGGCCATCTGTTTCTTAGATCAATGACCCATAATTTTTAACTCTATTTCCCCTTAATTTTAAAACACCCAGAGTTTTTAATCTTGACCGTTGGATCACAAATATTCAACAACCACCGAATTTTTCACAAAAAACAGTTTAATCCCTAAATATCTGGACCATTGATCTAAAAGATCAACGGCCCAGATTAACTCTTTCACTCTTAATCCAGAGACGGCCCTCCCCCAAATCTCCTAACCCTAATTCATTCACAACCCTTTCAGCTGCCTCTTTTTCCTCTTTCCCTCTCCTTTCTCTCAATCTCTCATGAATATCAATCAACAGACCTTGCACAAATTCGTGCAAGGTCATGAAATCTCTCACCAAATTGTCCTCTCCTGCTTCACTATCCTAGAATCCCGCTGACCTTTCCCTTTTTTTTGTTCTTCAAATCTGAATCACCAGACCCTCACCTTAGCATCGTGACACTGCCTCGTCTTCGTTCTTTCAAATACAAACTCAAAAAATCATCCGCTTTGTCCCTAGGATATAAGGTCTACGATTGGTTTTTCATTTCCATCATTAAATACAAAATCCCCAATCTGAAACCCTAGACCTAAAAGACGAAACATCAATTCGTCTGATTTCTCCCTTCGTGCTTTCAAATCGGAGCATGCACGGTTGATATCTTCAGCTTCATCATCATTATTTTTTTTTCAGAGGTCTAACATAGTGACCTCTAGACATTAGAGTCTGACCATTGGTTTAAAGACTTCAACGGTCGGCCTTCTCTTTTCTTAGGTAAAAACTCCTCATTGTTTTCCCCTATATTCTTCTCTGATTTCATTTAGTTTGCTCATATCATTAACCCATCGTCATCTTCCACTATCAATTTTGAATTTTTTTGAACCCTAGAGGCATTGAATGCCACTATAAAAGGATCCTTCAATGCTCTCACCTAACAACAGAAGATACACCACGAAATTACTTAACAAACAAAGAAATATCAATTTTAGTCTTGAGTAGTAAAAATCAAGCTAGGGTTTTCTCACTAGCTTCTAATTTCTTTCTGATTCTGAGCCTTACACTGGCCGGAGTTTGAGTTCTTGATTCTATACGGGTAAGAAAGAGTCTTTGTTTGGTTTGCTGCTAAAAAGAAGGTCAGTACACCTCCACCCTTGCTCTTTTGACTGTTTTACTCAAATATCATGAACATGCCTACTATCTTTTATTAAATGTTTCTGTTTATGGTGTTTGTCATTAGTGTATAGATGTTATTTCCAGTTCATAATGATGTGTTATTAATTTATGGTCATTTGTTATGCTTCTAAGTATCTCTACTTGGTATTGATTGAGTGGCTATGTGACCTTAATGACTTCAATTATGTATTAAATAACCTATGTGATTAAGTTGCTTAACATGCCTTAATGATTTCTCATATCTACCTAGACTTCTGACTTTCCTCTAGTGTTCTGTTATAATCTTTATGCCTACCATGCTATATTCTTTTGAGTTATGTTATTCTATATTTGGGATTTCTGTTAGATGATTCTAGCTAGAACATACATGAAAGTACATAGTGTAATCCTGCATCACTTGGTTAAGGCTTGTGAAGTCTAAGTGTTCAAAATGCTTCCTTTCTTTACATGAGTGCTTGTCAATCTTTAAGTATTATTTGAGTCATCACTATGAAAATTTTATATCCATGTCTAACTGTTAGTTGTATCTCTAAGTATGAAGCAGTCTTATTAGGATGAACTTCTATGAACATCAGTGATCATTCTGCGCATATTTTGCTATGATCAGCCTACCTCTTATGAATTGGATTGTAGTTGTGTCTGTTGTATTTGAGTGTTAACTGTTTATAAGTTGAATGCAACTCCACCATGTCTAGTTATTAACCCTAGTCTGTACAACTGAGTTAATTCTACTTAGTATGGTGTTTCCCTGTTCTTAAACCCTTAATAATACTGACAATCTGATTTTGTAATGGTTGAGACTCATCCCATCTTGTGAAATCATAACTTTGGTTGAAATCTCTATATGTGTGGATGAATGAAAGTTTGGCATAAATCTTTGTTTATCCCTCATGACTTCATACTCTTGAACACTATTGTGAAACTGCACTCAGTTTTCTCTTTCCATGTTAATCTGAATTGAATATGGTCTAGGAGAAACCTCTTGTAGTTACTGATTAAGTACAATAACTTGCCTATGTCATTGTCTGAATCTTTACTGAGGATTTCAAAAGGCTCCAAGTAGTATTATTAACCTATGTGTGTGCCAATGACAAGATCTGACGTTAAACTAATATGTGATCAATCTATTAGGGCAATACCATATGTATCCCTAAGTTGTTGCAGCTCTAAACTATGCGCTTTTATCTGTCTGTGAGATGTGTGACTCCAGTTATTTGGTTCTTTAACAATAATAGTATAAGTGTTCCTGTCTCCGTGTGTGCTGGGAAACTTGACTTTTAAACCTGTTCAATATGTGTTTATTCACTTAATACTGGAAACATAGTCATGAAGAATAAATTGTTTCTATGATTCCTATGTTATACTGTTAAGAAAGGGTATGCTTCTGTGGTAGGGAATGTCATAGTAGTTGGTTTACATTGAAAGAGCCTCATTGGCACTTAAACCTATAGGGAAGAATGAGTCATTAGTGGTTAGGGGTATTTGGGAGTAGAATTTAACTCTAGGTTGGGCTGCTCTGTAACACCCCTAAAAATTTTGAAGTATTTCAGTGTAAAACCCCGTAAATTTTGCAAGTGAATTCAAGGTTTCGTGGTGCCGGAGTAGGCTTACTTGTTTGAGGATGGTATAAAATCTTCGCGGCTCGCAAGCTCGCCGCGGTTCGGACTTTTTGGGTTGAACAATGCACCGGAAAGTAAAGAAAAATTTTTTGGTGAAAAAGTGCATTTTTGCGGTCCATTATGCGACCGCAGAATCACTCTGCGGACCGCATAATGGCCGCAAAGTAAGGAAGTTAATTGGGCCAATTGGAAGAAATTATGCGGTCGACTATGCGACAGCATAACTGTTATGTGGTGCATTATGCGACCGCATAACGGTTATGCGGACCGCATAGTGACCGCATACACGGACAGTTCTTTTGGCTATTTTGTAACTAACTATGCAACCGACATGCGGTCCACATATCGGTTATGCGATCGCATACCTTGTTCCGGAGCTCCATTTTTGGGTTTTTAAAACCCGACCCTACTTCGTTAAATACACGTAAAGGGTCATTTTTGAGCAAATATTCTGATATTTTAGAGAGAAGGGAGAGTGTTTTAGAGAGAGAGAGAGAGAAACCCTTGGATAATTATTCATCAAGTCTTGCTCAAATCTTGGAAGATTAACAAGGAAAACCCACAAGTTCTTCATCTAAGAGGTAAGGTTCCATACCCTAGTTTTCAATTTCGAATTTGGGTAGAAGATGGTTGATTTGGAGTATGATTCATGGGTATGAGATTATTATTTATACATGCATGTACCAATAAGAATTGTGAAAAGATTGTTGAGCTGAAATAAGTAAGGATTCGGTTGTGGAGTGAAGGAAATCTTGTAGAAGAACCTTGTGGTTAAATTTGCAAACCTAATGTATGATAAAATGCTCAAATGAGATGAGACCATGAATATCTTCCTAATTATGGTTCAATTTTGTTATGTCTCAAAATAGATCGGGATTGCTAAGAATTCCGGATCATTCTAGAGTTAAGGAAGCTCGATTGAGGTATGTTGGCTAAACTTTCTCTCTTGAAATTGAATTCCATAATGTTTCCATAAGTTTCAAAGTATGGGTTGCGTATTAAAAGGTTATGGCTTTGAGTCGTGTTTCGATGAAAGATAGTATGCCAAATTGTCTGAGAAAATCTCAATATTTTTGGAAATGTCTTATTGTTGATAATCTATAAAGATGGTTGGAAGTGAAATAAGTTAATTGGGGATATAGAGTGTGGCCAACGTGCCAAGAATTTAAGTTATGATTGTGTCTAGTAGTGTAAATGATTTGAGAAGATGCGATAAAGAATATGAAATGAGCCTCGACTCAATTGTTTAAAAATGACTTCGAAGAAATGACTTTGAAATGAGCCCATTAGTGGTTGCTTTAACTAATGCTTTGCTTTGTAAATATATCTAGTGTGATTCGAGTTCTATATACTCATGTGTTGAACTGGTACATTATCATTGCTAGGGAAGAGCATTGTAAAAATAAATAGTGTATTGATTGTTTATGATTTTCATATGTGTTTCTATTGTTGGATGGTATGCCTCATTCTTTGGGAAGAAACCATTTGTGTTTGAACTTTCCATTTCAAATGGATTTGAAGTATATGATTTCTGAAATATCCTATATGTCGATACTTGATGGTGATCTTTGAAATTGAAAAAGGTGAAAGTGTGGAATATGAAATACGGCCATCGTGCCAGGAATAAAGAATCTTGTGAATGGCCTAATGAACCAAGGAAATATTGTCGTTGTGAATGACTGGAATACTAATGAGAATTTATACAATGTGAAAGATGTTGAGGTGAGTACAATTGTATTTATGATATTTCTGTTTGCCAATCAAATCAAAAATGTTTTTTAGAGCATCATTAGCAAAATCGAGGAAGGGTGGATCATAAGGCCCATGCCTGAAACTACACGTGTCGGTGTAGGGGTGGATGGTGATATTATTCCCCTTAATTGGGATGAAACTGGAATCTTTGTGGATTAAAAAAGTTAACCCGCACGGCATATGTGGGAAGGAGGCCTAGCTGATCGGGTGGAGATCAGACGCCATATTGCGCATATGGTGGTACTACTCTTGGTAACAATTTTCTTTCGCATCACATGTCAAACCACATTGTTCGTGGGGAGATGGTCTAGCCGATCGGGCGTGATCGGACTCCGTGCTAACAAAGACGGTGGTATATCGGTGCTACTGATCTCCCAACCAAAATTATATATGAAGTTCGTATTTTAAAAATTATTATGGTTTAACTGAACATTTGGATATTGTTGATTATGACTTGCTGTTTCTATGTGTTGCCTTTTCTTATATGGGCATTCTATTTTGAGAGAGGACTTTTAGCTATGCATAGTAGTGCTATTCGACAGTACTAACGTCCATTTTGCTGGGGGCGCTGCATCTTTAATGGATGCAGGTGGTTCTACAGCAAGCGACATTGATCAGTGATAGCAGTGCATTCTTCCCAGCTGATTTGGTGAGCCCCACTTCATTTTGGGGTCATGTATCTTTTATTTCTCATGTACTGTGTTTTGAGGTATAGCCGGGGCCTTGTTGCTGGCATTTCCATATTACTCTTCAATTGTATTTAGAGGCTCCACAGACAGGTTGTGGGTTGTGGTTGAAGTTGGGAATTGAACTAGAAATGTTGGTATATGGAAATCATATTTTTCATTAATTCTATAAACTCGTAATATTTTGGAAATTATGAAGGAAGCTGCTAATGAGAATGAAAAAGGAAGTTGTTAATAAAATCTTTTCAGTGAATGATTAATGCAGTACATCTCCTTTTTATTCATGGATGAGTTTGGGTAGAAGAAAATCTAATAGGCTTGATCGGCTGGGTTTTCTCGGTTGAGCGCCGGTCGCGCTCCCTGAGTTTGGGGCGTGGAATGCTCTCCCCGGCACAAGCATTGCCCTGGGCCTTGAGACACTTGGGAACTTTGATGTGTCGGGGGATTCAAATGGGACATTGACCTTGAGCAGAATTTTCTCTCTTTAGCCCTTGATTCATTGACACTTGTTATTCTCTTTGGGTTTAGTGTTTAATGACAATGAAAGGTATTCAATATGGATCATTAATTATACATAACCACCATATTAGTATGATCTTCTTAGTGTTTAAATACTGTTAATGATCTGTTTTTTATTCTTTGCTTACAAATTTCATAAATGGACATGTATATAGTATTGTCTTTCTAATGACTTTCTTTTTTCTTTCTTGAACATGTACAATGGCTTGGGCATGTTGAGTTCTTAGGGAACTCAGGCCGAAATTGAACATTGCTATGTCCTGGGAGTCCAAAGTTAGATGTTGCCCGTCCATGCTATTGTTGGGCCTACCTCTTTGAGGCCCAAACACCAAAGTCCTTCATTTCCCTCTACTCATTTATTATTTATTGCTTTCGCTATTATGTAGCTTCACTATGTTGTTACCTTTTATTATGTTCCTATTGTTTTATCTCATGTGTTTACAACAACTATATATTGAATTTAATGCTTTACTTTATATCTTAAGTCATATAAAACTTTGGCAAGCCTTAAAGAACCTAGGATTAAAAGAAGCATTAGTTAGTAACTAATCTCACATTCACTAATTATAAATTGTTTGTATCATTAATCCACTATGCTTTGCTAACTTTTCTTAAAGATTTTGAGTTCCAAAGGCTTAACAAGAGACGACATCCCCTCTTTCAAAAAAAAAAGAAGAAGAGGAAAACGAGAATTGAAATGCAAGTTTGACCTTTCTAAAGGGAAATCAACTCATTTCGAAAATAAGGTGTTGCCACCCCAAGAAAAGATTTTCAAACGGTTCCTTCAAATATTTAAAAGCCAAGGTATATCTTAGAATTATTTTCGTAACATTTTCAACTTGTTAGAGTAATATGAACTTCCATGCTTTAGGAATCAAAGTGTTTTAACTTAGCTTCTCTTTTATACATTTTCATACAAACATCATAAATCTTTTAAAGCTCTTTTCAAGCATATATATACTAACATTATTTCCCTAAGATTCTTTTATAAAACCAGACCTCTTTAGGCTATACACTTACTTTATAGGTATTATGCCCTAATATATGGTAAGCTACACTCTTTAAACACTAGTTAAGCATAGTACAAACAATTAGTCCTAAATCTAGTCTAAGTCCTATGGAGCTACCTCAGGTAGATTTTAAGGGGTGCCTAACACCTTTCCCTTAGAAGAACAAAAACCCTTACTCATAACCTCACCGGTTAGCAAACTAATGAAGAATATGACCTTTAGTAATTAAATAGGTACCCTAGTATATCTTTAAATATTACGTGGCGACTCCCTTTCATCAACAATAGAGAAACCACTAGTTGAATCTTGTTTTGACTCGTACAAAATAGGGTGCAACAATATGGCGACACTGTTGGGGACCCTACTTAAGTTATGACCTTAGCATACTTAGACTGAATTTGGTACTTAGATTTGTTTGTACATTGTTTTAACTGTATTTAAATTTGCCATTCCGTGCTTACCCGCTTTATATGATTTTATGCTTGCTTATTATCATGCTTATTATTGTTATACCCTTATCTATTACCTTTTTACATATACTGTCATCACACTTCTTCCTATCGAGTCTTGGCCATACACTATCACACACAATGGCATGCGAGGGTTGTCTTTTACACCCCTCCAAACCATCTTTTCAAAATTCTTTAGATTCAGAGAATGGCTTTATCAGGTCAACTGACATAACTTCTCGCAGTCTTCAGTCCAAATCAAACGTAGGAAACACTCTACTCTAGCAAAAATAGGTCATATTGCATAAACCTTAGGTGAGTCGGTCCTTGGCATCGGCACACAATTAGGAAAACCACCCTAATATCAAAGGGTCATGCACCCTACGACATGACTTCTGTGGAAAGACGAACAAACCTGGCAAGACATCTAAATATCCAAAGTAAATACTTACCAAAACCTTTCTTTACCCACTTAAAAAATGGAAATCAACCAAAAGATCCTCGAGATCAATATGGTGATGGGAGCGCAAGCAGTGGTGGAAGAACATTCGCCGAGAATACGGAGATGAGATTTGGACATACCTAGGGACACTGACTGCTTTGCTAAACATCCGAACAGACAAGGTGCTAACTCTCCTGCTGATAGAGTTCTGGGATCCGGCTAAGGTGGTGTTCAAGTTTGCTGATTATGAGTTAGTACATTGGAAGAAGTTACTAGTTTCACGGAGCTGCCATTTACAGGGAGGAAATCCATACTACAAGTCACTCTACCCAGTTACAGGTTCCTAGATGCTCTGGGACTGGATAACAGTCAAGGTTTAAGAAATATTGAGGACGGATGAGTGAGCCTAGATCAGCTATTCGATAGGTTCGGACATCGTGAAAGCTATGCGTGGTACTCGGGGGAATTTCAGTGTGATAAAGCAACGTGGGAGAGCCACGGGCCCATCACTTTCTCATTGGCATTGTTGGGATTGTTGGTCTTCCCGCAGAGAAGGGGTCGGATCGACATCAACTTATTACCTGTGGTTTTGGCGACCTTCTGTGGTAACCCCCAGGCTACTCTGGTACTGATGGTGCGAGTTGAGATTCTAAGGGCCTTGTTTGCATGTGCATGGGGGTATGATTTCTTTAAAGGTAGTAACATACTACTTTAAATCTGGGCCACAGAATATTTCTTCTAGCGGGAGGCCACCATTGACTACTTTGTGGGTGTCAGTAACATGATCCGCAGCCATAATGATAGGATGAGACATTGGGTATCCCCACATGGACAAGAAAAGTGGAGAGAAATGCTAACCAATCTAAGTGGAGAATGAGTTAATTGGAAACTGCCATGGTTAGGCGGGAGGGCAATCTTAAGGACTCCTCAAAAATACTTCATTGAGCTGATAGGACTTGAGGGCATCCAACCATACTCACCCTTCTGGGTTCTCAAACAGTTCGGGATGATCCAGGATGTGCCTCTATAGATGAGGACAGTGTTGAGGACGAGTAAAACAGACAGATTCCAATCCCAGGGATAAGAAGGCTCCAAGAAGAGTGGAACAATCTGGTCATAATGCCGATGGGTCAAAACTCGTGGTGCACTCCGGAGTATTATGTATGGATCAATGAGGAAGATGAGGTAGACCGACCAAGCAAAGATGGTATAGCCTGGCTGGAGGATGCAATGGCTACTTCGCAAATCTACCATGAGATTCTGCCATATTACCTTGTGACTACTTCGATGAACCGTCAAGTGGTCTTAGGATCCATCTATCACATGCTGCCACCTGCTGAAGACGATGACTGAGTAGTGGAGTGCATCCAGATAGAATCTGAGACAAAGCCGGAGGGAGATCTAGGAGATGAGTCTGAGTTCAACGATGACGAAAAGGAGTTTGAAGAAGATCTGGAAGAAGATCCGAAGGAATACCCAGAAGAAGAAGAGGAGATGGGGAATGATTTTGGGGATGGTTACTAGAAGTTGGTTGATTTTCTCTTCTTTCCCACTTTGTATCCTTATCCTAGTTTTCTTATTTTCTTAAAGGGCAGGTTGTTTAAGACCATGTAGTTCTATGAATATCAGAAACAATGATGTAACCTTTGTTCCCACTTATCTCAATCCAAACATATCAATGAAAACAAAACTTGCTTCAGATCTAAATGTGTCAAGGCTAATTGTTTGTCAAACATTCGCGATTTAGGACCGCCTTCGGTAATGAGAGGTCCCACGAATTCTAGAAAAATGCACTTGCCTAAATACGTGATTTAATTGCTTTGTGTGATCTTCTGCTTCTTTTTCTTTCTTTCTTTTTCGTTTCTTACTTTATTATTACTCCCCAAAAGAAAGTTGGTTTGTGTCGACCCGAAACTGGCGGAACCACCGTACAACTTAAGATCAAAGGGAAAGATGTCTGCTACAGAAAACCCTACCAAACATGCTCTGGTCATAGCCGATAGCCCAGGGCAATCGGGAGAGAAGGACGATACGAGTAATGATGAACACGTGGCCAGGATGGCCCAGGAGGTGGAATCCTTAAGGGAGGAAGTACAGCATATTAGGGACCTAATTCATCTGGCCGTGACAATGCTCCCCCAACCACCTCACTTTCCTTCTTTGGATTCAATCCTCGACCACTTTCCTTCTACATCACCCCAAACCAACAACACCCTAATTTTAGTCCATGCCACTCAAATCATACCTCCAGTAACACTCGCAAACCCACCAAATCCTCCTATCCACACTCCCTACGTACTACAGTACGTTCAAAAGCCACAAAAGCCGCCTACTATCACTAACACAACTCACACCCCTCCTCATGACAGAGTCACTTTTACCATTCATCCAAATCAGCACATACCCGTGGCACATACCGCCACCCATGAGTGATATGTTCCTCCTGTATATGCCATTTCTGAACCTACCTTTACATCGCCTGTCACTGTCAGGGTACCTTATGAGATTGACCAACATGCTTAGATGTAAAGGGAAGTTAGGCGTAAGGAAGAGGAGTCATTGTCTAACAGTTACAAATCTTAAGAAAACAAATGAAGAACCTCCAAGTCGCTCGGGGAAGCGAAAGTTTGGACTACGGGAATCTGTATATACATCCGAATACAGATATTCCAGTAGGGTATAAGCCTCCAAAGTTCAATATCTTCGATGGGATGGGTGATCCCCATGCACATTTGAGGGCATATTATGACAAATTAGTCGGGGTGGGAAGGAATGAGAAGCTGAGATTGAAGATGTTCATAAGGAGTCTGACGGGAGAAGCACTTAGCTAGTATACTCGACAAGATTCGTGAAACTGGAGAACATGGCAAGATATGATGGAAGATTTCATGAATTGCTTTCGATTCAACATAGAGATCACTCCCGATAGGTTCGTACTGGTAAACCTGCAGAAAAAGCCATCTGAGTCATTCCAAGAATATGCACGTCGGTGGAGGTCAGAAGCTGCCAGGGCACAACCTCCGTTGGACGACAATGAATTAACCAAGCATTTCATCAGTTCCCAAGAAGAGATATACTTTGAAAAAATGATGGGAATGATGGGATAGAAATTCCTCGAACTAGTCAAGATGGGAGATTTCTTAGAAGAAGGTATAAAATCTGGAAAAGTACAATCCACAGTTGCACTGCAAGTGGCCAGCAAGGCAATCCAATCAGGGTCAATCGGTAGTTGAAAGAAGAAAAAAGAAGAAGTCTCAGCAGTCGTCCCTTACTATCAACCCAACCCACATCATGAAAACACTTCCTATTCCCCAAGCAACCATTCACCACCACCCGCCTACACTCCTGTCTACAACACCCAGCCATATTACCACCCCAACCTCAATATAACCCTTCTAGAGCCCACAACAATCCGAATGCACAACGACCATATGCTCATGTACAAACCACCACTCACCAAAACTGACCCACTTCTGCACCACACCCTCATCCCAATTTTGAAGAAAGGGGTCCTAGAAATTATACCCCGACTACTGAACCTCTGGCCCAATTGATCGAAAGACTGAGGAGAGAAGGATTGGTACATCCAGTGGAAGGAAGGGTTCCTGAGTATCCCTCAAAGTATTTTGATGCAACCAAAAGGTGTGTGTACCATTCCAACGTGCCTGGCCATGACACCGAAGATTGTTTTAAGCCGAAAAATGAAATTAAAACACTAATCAAGAGCAGAGACATTCGATACACTCCGGCTCCGTCCAATCTGAATCACAATTCACTGCCAAATCACCAGAATCAGGGGGTCAAGATGATCACCTTGGATGAAGAATCTGATTTGAAAGGAACTATTGTCACAATAGGAAACGGAGGCCGTAAGGATCCCGCCTTAAAGGACTCCGATGATCACACTGCAAGTAAGACCCACAGTGATGGTTCAAACTTATCAGCACTAACCTACCGTTGCTACAGGGGACAAAGAGAGTCAAGAATACAAAACTGTCCCATAGACATACCAACAAAAAGGGAAGGCCAAGATGGCAGACTCTGTAGCAGCCCTCGGTATGACTTGGTTAGGGAGGTGCTACGCTATTAAAGATGCAAATCGAGAGAATTTGGGAAGAGAGCAAATTCAAAGAAGGAACATAACTGACCCAGAAGTCGCCGAATTATGGAAGAGAATGTCGACCAAAGAGTACTCAGTGGAGGAGTAGCAAAAGAAAACTCCAGCGCAAATATCAATCATGGACTTGCTTATGAGCTCCGACAGTCATAAGGATGCCCTGATGAAAGTACTAAGTGGGGTAAGTGTGCCAAGCAACACCACCAGTGACGCGCTAGCTGCAACAATTAGGAAAATGGCCGAAGCAAATATGACCACTTTTAGAAGAGGCGAGCTTCTAGTCGAAGGCGTAAGTCACAACAAAGCTCTTCATATCACTATAAAATATGGGGACAAGGTGGTATCCCGAGTACTGGTGGATGGAGGGTCAGGAGTCAACATTTGTCCGCTCTCTACTCTGCGAGAGTTGGGAATCCATCAGAGGGAAGTCAAGGAAATCCATGTGAGGGTAAGGGATTTTGATGGTTCGCAGAAGGATGTTATTGGGGAAATTTATTTGGCTTTGCAGATCGGGCCGGTTGAATTTCCCATATTGTTTCAAGTAATTGATATTTCTTCTTCATATAACTTACTGCTATGAAGGCCCTGGATACACATAGAAGGGGTCGTCCCATCCACCTTACACAAATGCATGAAATTTGAGTGGGGATGCTAGGAGATCGTGGTCCATGGCGAATGGGGACAATTAACTTATTTGGAGAACGCAGTCCCATTCATTGAAGTACTAGACAGAGTTGCTTTCCATACAATGGAAATCATGCAGACCACTAAAATAGAAGAGATTAAACAAAACTTGGGAATGCAGTCGTCGTATAGATCCAAGATGGCTATGAGGGAGATGACGAAAGATGGATACAGACCAGGAACCGGGTTAGGAGCCAGGTCATATGGGATTACAGAGCCAGTTGAACCTAATGGGCAGAAAGGAAGGGCTGGCATAGGATATCAGCCTCTGATAGGGAAAACTTATACTGATAGCTCTAGGAAAAAGGCTTTTGTGCTAGAGCATGTTTCGGGTACGGGGCAGTGTTCGGCACCAGAAGATGATATCATCGATGGAATGGGAAGGTTGTTCGTGAATATGATTGAAGAATGCTGTGAAGGAACTAACATCAAGACACCGACCATCAGGGATGCCGAACCAGGAGAAGAGCTACGGAATTGGACCGCCAGTCCATCTTTGGTTCACCGGGAGTCTTGGTAGTGTGGAACTGTAATGACTCGATTGGTCGTTTTGAGTTATAGCATGTAGTTCGGCGGTTTGAGGCCTTGAGTAGCTTCACTTCATGTTTTATGACTTGTACGCATGGTCGGAATTGAACTTCGGGGAGTTCGAAGTTGATTTGGAAAGAAAAGTTTTATTTCGGAAGCTTTATATTGGAAGAATTGATTGAGGATTCAGTTTTGAGTAAAAGATCTCGGAATTGGGATCTGAATGTTTCAATAGGTTCAAATGATGATTTCAGACTTGGCGTATGTTGGGTTGCGTATCGGATCACCCGAGAGCATTTCAGTACTTATTATGGAAGGTTGGCATTTTGAAAGTTTAAGAATTTCCTAAGTTTGGTTTGAAGTGGGATTTGGTGTTGTCGATGTTCGTTTGGTGTTTTGAGCCTTGGAATAGGTTTGTATTGTGATTTATGACTTGTACGCAAAGTTTGGCGTCATTCCGGAATATTTTGGTATGGTTCGTATGCGTTCTTCGATGTTTGAAAGTTTAAAGAAGGATCTTGATCGTGAATTCGTAGTTTCGATGTTGTTTGGCATGATTTAAGACCTCGAATAAGTTCATAATGTGTTTTGGGATGCGTTTGTATGCTTGGTCATGGTCCCGGGAGCCTCAGATGGATTCCGGATGGTTAACGGATCATATTTTGGACTTAAGGAAAAGCTGGAGAATTCTGGTTGCTGGTGCAACTGCTTCTACGGAAGCTTCATCGCAAAAGTGACCGCGCAGAAGCGAGGCAGTGAACCGCTGAAGCGGCTGGAAGTGAGCTGGACAGAGGCCACAGGTGCGAAGTAATTCCTGCACCTGCGTGATCGCAGATGCTACCATTGGAGCGCAGAAGCGGAGGTTGGCCAAGAAGGCTTGGGCCGTGGAAGCGGACATGGAAGCGCAAGTGCGCGAGCACAGAAGCGCTTGAGGCCCACAGAAGCGGAAGTGCAGGTGTGCTACTGGGGGCACAGAAGCGATGGTTGTTGGTTTGTGCTAGAGTGCGATGGATTTTCCGCAGTTGCGGAGCAGTAGAAGCGGCTACTGTTCCGCAGGTGCGAGGAAGCGCTGGGCAGAATTGGATTTTTATATAGGATTTGTCCCATTTTCTTTCATTCTATCGTGGTGTGGGCGATTTTTGGAGAGCTTCAAGTGGAGATTCTCATCAACCATTGCAAGGTAAGTAATTCCCATACAATTTTAATGAAATACTTGGATTATATACGGATTTTTACCTGGAAATTTATGGAAAATTTGGGATTTTTAGAGGAAAACCAAGAATTGATAGTTTTGAATTTTCACCATGATTTTGGAAATGGAATAAGGAATAAATTATATATTTGAGTTCGTGGCATTATGGATAAAGTTTATCTTCGAAAATATTCGGAATTCGGGCACGTGGGCTCGGGGGTTGACTTTATTGACTTTTCGAGCGGAGTTGGGAATCATTATACATTGTTAAATTGTATGCATTGGAGTATATTTTGATTGATTTACACGTTGTTTGACTAGTTTCAGGACGTTTGGCTTTGAGTTGAGGTGTTAGAGAGGCGTTGGAGCCGGTTATGGAATTTCGTAGCGAGCTAAGTCTCCCATATAACCTTGTGAAGGGGAAACTACCCCCTAGGTGATATTTATTGTTATGTGTAAATAGTTGTAGGTGCCACGTACACACGAGGTGACGAGAGTCCGTACGTAGCTAAATCATGATTATGTCCGGGTAGACTTAGGGCTTTATCATATAATATTTAAATTGTTTGGACTCATTTTGCTAGTCTAAAGGATTGAAAATTTTAACTGAAATTGTTTTAGAAACATGTAAATATATTAGGCCGAGCTTTATCACCTTGAGTTGTTTCCAAGATATTTGACAAATGTAAAGGGGTATATTTATTATTGTGCCCGTATACTATATTGTAAGCATGTGCCTCGTAATTCGATAACTTCCTTCCCTTCTTGTGGAGAGGGCCAAATGCCTCGGCAGTATAATAGATAAATCTATGGTTCGTGCCGCTTGACCCTCGGCAGTGTACACATTATTTTGGATCTGGCTGAACGACCTCGGCATAATCATGCGTTATATCGCTGGTAGTATGAACGCTCACGAGATTATCTTTCCACTGATGTCCGGCGTTTTATATGGTATTCCTTATTCATTTGACATTGACACTTGACATTTTTTTGAGTTGTTAATGTACAATACAAAATTGAGAAATTCATACGTTAAAAGAAATATTTGGAAGATTACGTAGCTTACAGATTTACCCCATTATTGTTGTGTGCTTCATATCTTCTTATGGTTTATTATATTGCTTTATTGGACCTTTAGTAAGTGTCGATGTAGACCCCTCGTCACTACTTCTCCAGGGTTAGACTAGATACTTACTGGGTATGCGTTGATTTACATACTTATGCTGCACTTCTGCACTAAATGTGCAGGATCTAACATGTTCATTGGGTGATCATCTGGGCGCGTAGGCGCACCTGTTGAGGGAACTTCATGTGAGCTGCATTCCAGGATACGCATCGCAGCCCACCGAGTCTCCATCGTATTATTTATTTTATCCTGTCTTATTGACATTCTGGATAGATGTTGTATTATCATTGTACTCCTTAGAAAATGATCATGCACTTATGACACCGGGTTTTGGGGTTATACTAGTTGATACTCATGGTTTCGTATATTATTATCGCCTTTCATTTCTTTTATAAACTACAAATGTTGTACGTCCCCGTGGATTTAGAAGTGTAAGTCTCTTTCCTTATTAAAATCCATAATTTTAAAAGTAATAAAATGGGTAATTAAATTGATAAATCACCGTTGGCTTGCCTGACGGCGACGTTAGGGGCCATCACTACCTATAATGGATTTCAGGTCGTGACAGTTTGGTATCAGAGCGTTAGGTTCACTTAGGTCTCACGAGTCATGAGCAAGTCAACTAGAGTCTTGCGGATCGGTACAAAGACATCTGTACTTATCTTCGAGAGGCTACAGGGTTGTTAGGAACACTTCCCTTCTTGATTCCTCATCATTCGATTTCCTTACTACTAAATCTTGTGCTATATGAAGCACTTGTTATCAATTAGGAATCGAGGAGTTGTGGTGGTACTGTAGACGTGGTGTAGGATATTTTTCCCTGCGTATTTGGGCGGGGCTATTATTGTCACCTTGTAGAAGGATGTTCTGTTGTTTCGGCTTAGTATCTGTATTTCATATTATTTTGAGGCTATGCACAGGTTGCTATGATGTTCATGAGTTGTTATCGCACAGTGTTGGTGTAATGGTAGGGTACTTATTTATGGATCGCGGCAATGAATGACTCGAAAGGAGGACTTCTCAGTTCATGGTTTAGAGGTTTGGCATCTAATTCCAGCAGAGGAAGGGCAATCGGTCTATGGATGTTCAGGTTTTGGTTGATGGAGTAACGAGACTTGATATTTTCGAGCGTGGTGGAATTTTCATTTGTGATGTGGTATCGTCATCCTTGTTTGAATGTATTGAGGTTCGCCGGTGTTATGGTCTTCTTTGATTTTCTTTCAGGACGGAGTGTGGTGAAATAGTGTGTAAAAAGCGGTTGTCAGAGATGGTGGTGTGTAGCGATTTCAGAATCAAACCGGTGCTTCTAAAGCGGATGGCTCGAGAAAGATGATCTTTGAGGAGGCTTAGAGTTGGTAGCGATTTGTTAGTTCAGGCGCTGTAGAGAAGGATTTTGATTTGAGGAAAAATTTGGGCAACAAAGGATGAGGAAGGACATGGCGGGAGGTGTCTCGCGGTGGTCAAATTACTGGCAGGTCAACTATGAAGAGCAGAGGTCGAGAAGTTTCTTAAAGGAGATGGTTTAACCGAAGTGGGATTGGTAGTGTAGCATATGGATTCTATGACAGGTTAGCCACATGCCTTGAGAAAGTTTAGAGCGATTTGGGGGTCATGGTGGAAAGTTAATAGTCTACGGACCTTACATGAAATGGTGGCTACTGCACTGAGGAAGATCGAATATGGCAGAAAGGAGTTGCTGGAAATGAAGAGGGATGTGAAAACTTGATTATCGTTGGGATGCAACATGACTTCGAGTTTGGAATATATTGTCGAACTTTCAGTTAATATCAATAGGGAATGAACAGACTTGTACAGCTGGTGGATAGGCATTGGCTTAGTAGAGTTTACTGAGTTCGCGGTGGTGGTACCCAGTGCAGCGTCGTTGGAAGATGTCGGTATGGAATCTCTACAGGTGGGTTATCTCCTTTGAGCAGGTTAGCGGTTGCATGATTTTGATGAACTTTCTACGAAGTATTCTACTTACTACCCGATGGAAGGTCGAATATGCGATTGTGGCTGATAATTCAGAATGTTCATGAAAAGTTTAATAAGAATCTACAAGAAATTCGGCGGATTGATGGTGCGAGATCATGGTAATTGAGAAGGAGAAATCTTTGTGGGTTCTAGGTTTATATAATTGTAGCTAATTCTAAGTGGCGGTGCCCCACCGTCTACGATCGGATCGCGTGGTTGTCTGCTTGTGTGGTTTCTGGTTATCCGTGCATTGGTAGATTATTTACGACTAAGAAAAGGAAACATGAGGGGTAATTCGGGCAAAGGATTTGATGAATGTGTGCTATATTTTTCCTTATCAATTCATGCGCGGATTTTGGGGAGACTCAGAGTTTATGCTTCTGGTAGATGTGATGTACAAGGAAAATAATTCATCTAGTTTCTTCTTTGGGAGTGTTCATGTGCTAACAGCCCACTAGAGTTTTTCTTATATTCAGGACCAAGTCAGAGTTGGTGACTCTCAACAGTGGTTCTAATAGGTTCGTTATGTGACTGGAGACCGGGATTTTGCAGTAGAGTGTGAAGAATACTTGGAGAATTTTCTATGTTATCATCGGGTCTGCGGGGTAGTATTGGAAGGTTTTTCAGAATGGGTGTACCAGTTGGAGATGTTATTGTGTGCATAAGAAAGGTATGAGATGGTTCATGGGTATTGAGATGATGTGGTCTCGTGAAGTGGGTCACTCGGGAGGAGTATTGTTGAGTTTCATTATGATCCTTGAGTGGAGCTACTATTATTTCTAAGGCAAGTCAAAAGTGAATTGAAAGAAGTTGGTTCGGTTAGTGATGGCTGAATCAACATGATTGTGGCAATGATTAGCTCCTTCGGCGTGTGAAATTATACATGTGGTTTGTGGTTGTATGTGAGGGTTCGACAGCCACCATAACTTGATTGATTTGGGAGGTATTTGATTCAAGTATCCTTGTGGTGTAAATGGATTTCGGAAGAGTCATGGCGGTCTAGATCATGACTTGAGGTTGGTATTTTCTGTGGTTTGGGAATTCAGTTGCGTGTTGCATTGGTTCTTATGAAATGAGCTAAGTGAAAGGTTTCTAGCCAATGAAGTGTTTATTCAACTGGTAGTTCAAGGGTATGATGAATTCTTATATTCTCGCGTAGCGGCATGATAGGTGCAGCGAGCGGCATGGGAATTTGAAAGTTGAGGATCAAGGTTACGGTTCGATGTTGACAAGAATGTCACGAACTCGGATGAGTAGGGGAGAATTCAGATGTTCATAGTAAGCTGGCAATTTCTTTAGTGTCACCTGAGAATGACGTTCTGTGTAAGAGGCTTTGTGTATTGATTTGCAGATTCTTGATTGCTTTACAGAATTAGTACGATTGGTGGTATGGATATGCGGACTTTGCTACCTGGGCGGAAGGTCGTGGGAGCGTACCCCATGGGGATATTTGTATAAGTGTGACATGTTAGTCACTTAATTGTCCAAGATTGAAATCAAGTATGGAGATTTTTGGTACTATCGTTAATGTGAGAGTTTATGCCAGGAAGGCGCTCTATCCCTTAGTTGTGAACTGTGGGAGTTTGGTCCGGAGTGGAAGGCTTCCCGTGTGTGTCATGAATGGGGACATTGTGGATCCTTGGAAGGTTATTAGCCTAATATGGTAGTATCAGAATCAGTTTGAGGTCCGTTGGTGGGTCTAATGTGAATGGGTTCTCTACATCAGGTCGGATGTGTTCATTTGTCATAGCATTGCTTACGGAGGAGTCGTCAGGCATTGGATGTTATTCACGTCATCAGCTATTCCATGTAAGTCTCTATTGTGTCATGTGGTTTGTGAGATGGCTTGATTATTCGAACGTGTGTTGTGGTCCCATGTAGCTTGTGGTGTTATATGAGCACGATGGCTCTCGAGATGTAGGTCATTTATCTCACCTTAGTTGTGCTTGGGTTTCTTAGCATATGGCGCTATCCGTCTCCCCGAGATTTGTATTATGCACTTGGTGTGCTTGTGGCCGATATTCGGGCATTTCGTAAGTATAAGCATTACGGCTTGACGTGTGTTTTCTTCTTAATTGTTAAGTGCGGATCGGGTGGCACGCCGCCACGGGTATATTGTTTGGATCGGGTGTCACGCCGCCATGGGCATGTTGTGTGGATCGGGTTGCACGCCACAACAGTGTCATATTGGATAGGGTTGCACGCCGCAACAGTGAGATGTTGAGCATAGTTCCTTACACTTATTTTGTGTGCCTTGTTTTTCATCCCTGAAACAACAGTGTCATATTGGATAGGGTTGCACGCCGCAACAGTGAGATGTTGAGCATAGTTCCTTACACTTATTTTGTGTGCCTTGTTTTTCATCCCTGAGGTAGGTTCATAGCATCTATTTGGCCGTATTATTCGTTACACGGGCTGGGTAGTTATTTTCCAGAGTTCGTTCTTTTTTATGTGTCATATTCAAGTTGTAGCTTGTTGGTGCATTCATGGCATCATATGAAATCCCGGGCAGTTTGTGAGAGGGTTTATGCCTGAGCAGCTTGTACTGTGGGAGACAAGATTATTAGACCTGAAATCAGTACAATCAGATCTATAAGGTATATAAAAGAGCAAATATCGTTATTCAGTTCAGAAGGAGGTAATGGTCCTTTTCAGGAGGAGACACTCCATGATCAGTTGATTCGGCAGGTGGTTATGAGTTTCTACGCATCTCTTTCGTCGTGGAAGTATTGCGAGAGTTGGAACATGGCTTATATGCATTATGAGGTGTATTGCGGGCATCAGATAAATTTCAGCTATTGTGGTCGAAGGATGTTATTATGGGCAACCGACTTATGTGGTGCATAATATGATTTCAGCACAAGGGCACGATCATGTTTTGGTACAGTGTGTAGTGATTGATACGATGTTCTTATGTTAGAATCAGGTCTTGTAGAGAAATTCGGAGGTTGGAATTTGGTTCTAAGGCTTTTGACTAAATAAAAGAGAGGACCTTCAGTCTGGCTCGAGTTAGTGGGATCAACTAGGTTGTGGTGGCACGGGCAGATGCACAAGATGTTGAACAATGATTTTGAGGCAACTCCAGAGTAGTTCTTAGCACGTTCGAGGACGAACGTATATTTAAGTGAGGGAGAATGTAATGACCCGACCGGTCATTTTGAGCTCTAGCACGTCGTTCGGTGGTTTGAGGCCTTGAGTAGCTTCACTTCATGTTTTATGACTTGTACGGGAGGTCGGAATTGAACTTCGGGGAGTTCGGAGTTGATTTGGAAAGAAAGTTTTTATTTTGGAAGATTTAAGTTGGAAGAATTGACTGAGGTTTGACTTTTGAGTAAACGACCTCGGAATCGGGATTTTAAGGTTTCAATAGGTTCGTATGATGATTTCGGACTTTGGCGTACGTTCGGGTTGAGAATCAGATTACCCAGGAGCATTTCGGTGCTTATTATGGAAGGTTGGCATTTTTAAGGTTTAAGAATTTCCTAAGTTTGGTTTGAAGTGGGCTATGGTGTTATCGATGTCCATTTGGGATTCCAAGCCTTGGAATAGGTTTGTATTATGATTTATGCCTTGTACGCAAAGTTTGGCGTCATTCCGGAATGTTTTGGTATGGTTCGGACACGTTCATCGATGTTTGAAAGTTTAAAGAAGGATTTTGATCGTCGATTTGTAGTTTCGATGTTATTTAGTATGATTTGAGGCCTCGACTAAGTTCGCAATGTGTTTTGGGATGAGTTGGTAAGTTTGGTTTAGGTCCCGGGGGCCTCAGGTGGATTCTGGATGGTTAACGAATCGGATTTTGGACTTAAGGAAAAGCTGGAGAATTCTGGTTGCTAGTGCAACCGCTTCTGCGGAAGCTTCATCACAGAAATGACCTCGCAGAAGCGAGGCAGTGAAATGCAGAAGCGGCTGAAAGTGAGCAGGGCAGAGGCCGCAGGTGCAAAGGAATTCCCGCACCTGCGTGATCGCAGATGTGACCATTGGAGCGCAGAAGCGGAGGTTGGCCAAGAAGGCCTGGGCCGCAGAAGCGGACATGGAAGCGTAGGTGCTTGAGCGCAGAAGCACTTTAGGCCCACAGAAGCGGAAGCGCAGGTGCGCTACTGGGGGTGCTGAAGCGAGGGTTGTTGGTTTGTACTAGAGCTGCACCTGCGATGGATTTTCCGCAGGTGTAAAGCCGCAGAAGCGGCTACTATTTTGCGGGTGCGAGGAAGCGCTGGGTAGAATTGGATTTTTATACGGGATATGTCCTATTTTCTTTCATTCTCTCTTGGTTTGGGTGATTTTTGGAGAGCTTTAAGTGTAGATTTTCATCAACCATTGCAAGGTAAGTAATTCCCACACAATTTTAGTGAAATACTTGGATTATATACGGATTTTTATATGGAAATTTATGGAAGATTTTGTGATTTTAAGATGAAGACCTAGAATTGATAGTTTTGGATTTTCACCGTGATTTTGGAAATGGAATTAGGAATAAATTATATATTTGAGTTCGTGACGTTATGGGTAAAGTTTATCTTTGAAAATATTCGGAATCCGGGCACGTGGGCCCGAGGGTTAACTATATTGACTTTTCGAGCGGAGTTGGGAATCATTATAAATTGTTAAATTGTAAATAGTGGAGTATATTTTGATTGATTTATTCATTGTTTGACAAGTTTCAGGACGTTTGGCTTTGAATTGAGGTGTTAAAGAGGCGTTTGGAGCCGGTTATGGAACTTCGGAGCAAAGTAAGTCTCCTGTCTAACCTTGTAAGAGGAAACTACCCCTTATGTGGTATTTATTGTTATATGTAACTAGTTGTGGGTGCTACGTACGCATGAGGTGACGAGAGTCCATACGTAGCTAAAGCATGATTATGCTCGGGTAGACATGGGACTTTATCATATAATATTTAAATTGTTTGGACTCATTTTGCTAGTCTAATGAATTGAAAATTTTAACTGAAATTGATTTAGAAACATGTAAATATATTAGGCCAAGCTTTATCACCTTGAGTTGTTGCCAAGATATTTGACAAATGTAAAGGGGTATATTTATTATTGTGCCCATGTACTATATTGTAAGCATGTGCCTCGTAATTCAATAACTTCATTCCTTTCTTGTGGAGCGGGCCGAACGCCTCGGTAGTATAATAGATGAATCTATGGTTCGTGCCGCTCGACCCTCGACAGTGTACACATTATTCTGAATCGGTCTGAATGACCTCGACATAATCGTGCGTTATATCGCTGGTAGTCCGAACGCTCACGAGATTATCTTTCCACTGATGCCTGACGTTTTATATGGTATTCCTTATTAATTTGACATTGGCACTTGACATTTTTCTGAGTTGTTAAGATAGAATACAAGATTGAGAAATTCATACGTTAAAAGAAATATTTGGAAGATTACATAACTTACATATTTACCCTATTATTGTTATGTGTTTCATATCTGCTTATAATTTATTATATTGCTTTATTGGACCTCTAGTAAGTGTCGATGTCGACCCCTCGTCACTACTTCTCCGGGGTTAGTCCAGATACTTACTGGGTACGCATTGATTTACATACTCATATTGCACTTCTGCACTAAATGTGTAGGATCTGACAGGTTCATTTGGTGATCGTCTTGGTGCGTAGGCGCACCTGTTGAGGGGACTTCATGTGAGTTGCATTCTAGGCTACACATCACAGTCCATCGAGTCTCCATTGTATTATTTATTTTATCTTGTCTTATTGACATTCTGGACAGATGTTGTATTATTATTGTACTCCTTAGAAAATGCTCATGCACTTGTGACACCGAGTTTTGGGGTTATACTAGTTGATACTCACGGTTTCGTATATTATTATCGCCTTTCATTTCTTTTATAAACTACAAATATTGTACGTCCCCATGGATTTAGAAGTGTAAGTCTCTTTCCAAATTAAAATCCATAATTTTGAAAATAATAAAATGGGTAATTAAATTGATAAATCACCGTTGGCTTGCCTGACGGAGGCGTTAGGGGCCATCATGACCTATAGTGGATTTCAGGTCGTGACAGCTTGGTATCAGAGCATTAGGTTCACTTAGGTCTCACGAGTCATGAACAAGTCAAGTAGAGTCTTGCGGATCAGTACGGAGACATATGTACTTATCTTCGAGAGGCTATAGGGCTGGTAAAAGCAATTCCCTTCTTGATTCCTCATCTTTCGATTTCCTTCCTACTAAATCTTATGCGACGTGAAGCGCTTGTTATCAATTGAGAATCGAGGAGTTGTGGTGGTTCTGTTTACGTGGTGCACGATATTTTTCCCTGCGTGTTCGGGCGGGCTATTATCATCGCCTTGCATAAGGATGTTCTGTTATTTCAGCTCAGTATCTGTATTTCCTATTATTTTGAGGCTATGCACGGGTTGCTATAATGTTCATGAGTTGTTATCGCACAGTGTTGGTGTAATAGTAGGGTGCTTATTTATGGATCGCGGCAGTGAATGACCCGAAAGGAGGACTTCTCAATTCATGGTTTAGCGGTTTGGCATCTAATTCCAGCAAGGGAAGGGCAATCAGACTATGGATGTTCAGGTTTTGGTTGATGGAGAAATGAGACTTGATATTTTCGAGCGTGGTGGAATTTTCATTTATGATGTGGTATCGTCATCCTTGTTTGAATGTATTGAGGTTCGCCGGTGTTATGGTCTTCTTTGATTTTCTTTCGGGTCAGAGTGTGGTGAAATAGTGTCTAAAAAGAGGTTGCCAGAGATGGCGGTGTGTAGCGATTTCAGAATCAAACCGGTGCTTCTAAAGCGGATGGCTCGAGAAAGATGATCTTCGAGGAGGCTTAGAGTTGGTAGCGATTTGTTAGTTCAGGCACTATAGAGAAGGATTTTGATTTGAGGCAACATTTGGGCAGCAAAGGATGAGGAAGGACATGGCGGGAGGTGTCTCACGATGGTCAAATTACTGGCAGGTCAACTATGAAGAGCAGAGGTCGAGAAGTTTCTTAAAGGAGATGGTTTAACCGAAGTGGGATTGGTAGTGTAGCATATGGATTCTGTGACAGGTTAGCCACATGCCTTGAGAAAGTTTAGAGTGATTTGGGGGTCATGGTGGAAAGTGAATAGGTCTACAGACCTTATATGAAATGGTGGCTATTGCACTGAGGAAGATCGAATATGGCATAAAGGAGTTGCTGGAAATGAAGAGGGATGTGAAAACTTGATTATCGTTGGGATGCAACATGACTTCGAGTTTGGAATGTATTGTCGGACTTTTAGTTAATGTCAATGGGGAATGAACAGACTTGTACAGTTGGTGGATGAGCACTGGCTCAGGAGAGTTTACTGAGTTCGCGGTGGTGGTACCCAGTGCAGCGTCATTGGAAGATGTCGGTATGGAATCTTCACAGGTGGGTTATCTCCTGTGAGCATGTTAGCGGTTGCATGATTTTGATGAACTTTCTAAGAAGAATTCTACTTACTACCCGACGGAAGGTCGAATATGCGATTGTGGCTGATAATTCAGAATGTTCATGAAAAGTTTAATAAGAAACTACAAGAAATTTGGCGGGTTGATGGTGTGAGATCATGGTAATTGAGAAGGAGAAATCATTGTGGGTTCTGGGTTTATATAATTATAGCTAAAGCTAAGTGGGGGAGCCCCATCATCTACGATTGGATCGCATGGTTATCTACTTGTGCGGTTTCTGGTTATTGGTGCATTGGTGGATTGCACGGTCAATTAAGGCATGCACCGTGTCTGTACCTTTTTGTCATTTGCCTCTATTGAATGCTTAAGACATTCCTCTTTTGATGAAATAAAAAGAATCATTTTCTTAAAATATTGCAACTTTATTTACTGCTTCATTTATACTTAGTTATTCTTTTTAGTAATCAAAATGATAAAAATCCGTGTTCCGAGGTTGTGAAATGTAACAAAGCCGTCGAGCGAAATGACCCAGATTACGAGGAATATGATGAGAGTATGATGCCAGACAATCTTCTACAAGAGATCGAACAACTAGAGAGTCAGAAAAAGCCCAACCTCAAAGAAATGGAAGTGGTCAATCTTGAAAGTGAAGAAGACATGAAAGAAACCAGAATCACCATTCACCTAGAAGTTGAACAGAGGGAAAACATGGTTGAGCTCCTCTGACAATACATCGATGTGTTCGCAGGGCCATATGATGACATGATGGGATTAAGTACTAACATTGTCTCGCATCGAATGCCTACCGATCCTGCCAGACTGCCGATCAAGTAAAAACCAAGAACATTCTAGCCTGATTTGAGGATAAAGGAGGAAGTAACCAAGTAGATATAGGCAAATGTGATAAGAGTCACCAATTATCCCAGCTGGTTGGCAAATATCATCTCAGTACCCAAGAAATACTAGAAGATCAGGATATGCGTGGATTACCGATATCCACATCCTCATCGACAACTATGCAAAGTATGAACTGCAATCGTTCGTGGATTGTTTCGTTGGATACCACCAGATCTTGATGCATAAGGAAAATGCAGAAAATACAGCCTTCACCATACCTTATGGAGCTTACTGCTATAGAATCATGTCGTTCGGTCTCAAGAACGCTGGCGCCACCTACATGAGGGCCATGACGGCCCTTTTTCACGGCATGATTCACAAGGAAATCAAAGTATATGTGGATGACATCATCATCAAGTCTCGAAAGAGTTTAGAGCACTTGGACGATTTGAGGAAATTTTTCAAACGCCTGCAGAGGTATAACTTGAAATTGAACCCGACAAAATGCGCGTTCAGAGTACCTACTAAAATATTGTTGGGCTTCATCTTAAGTAGAAAAGGGATAGAACTGGACCCATCAAAAATCAAGGCCATTCAGGAATTGCCACCACCCAAGAGTAAGAAAGATGTGATGAGTTTCCTGGGTAGACTGAATTACATCAGTCGTTTCATAGCCCAGTCCACGGTAATCTGTGAACCCATTTTCAAGTTGCTGAAAAAGGATACTTCCACAAAATGGATAGAATAGTGTCAGAAAGCCTTCGACAGAATTAAGGAGTATTTGTCAAATCCACCTGTGTTGGTTTCCCTCGAGCCTGGGAAGCCATTGTTACTATATCTGTCAGTCTTGGATAACGCCTTCGGATGTGTGTTGGGAAAGCATGACAAAACTGGGAGAAAGGAGCAGGACATATACTATTTAAGTAAGAAGTTCACGCCATGCGAAGCCAAATACACTTTAATAGAACGCACTTGTTGTGCTCTGACTTGGATCGCCTAGAAACTAAGGCATTACATGTCAGCATACACTACGTATCTGATATCTCGACTCGACCCACTTAAGTACATCTTTCAGAAGCGGATGCCTACCGGAAAGCTAGCTAAATGGCAAATTCTCCTCAATAAATTTGACATTGCGTACATAACTCGGAAGGCTATCAAAGGGCAAGCTTTAGCCGACCACCTCGCAGAGAATCCCGTGGAGGGGGATTACGAGCCGATCACTAGGTATTTTCCCAACGAAGAGGTATTATTTGCTGGAGAAGATATTTTAGAGTCATACCCACCCTGGATGGAGAACATTATTCGATGGAGAAGCAAACTTCAAAGGAGTCAGAATTGGGGCAGTCCTAATTTCGGAATCCGGACAACACTATCCAGCTTCGACAAAGATAAGATTCCATTGTACCAATTATATGGCTGAATACGAAGTGTGCATCCTTGGGATCAGAATGGCAGTCGACATGAACGTCAAAGAACTTTTGGTCATAGGGGATTCCGATATATTGATACACCAAGTCCAAGGGTAGTGGTCCACCAAAAATGTCAAGATCCTTACCTGCTCTGTGTAAAAGAGCTATGCAAGAAGTTCATGAAGATTGAGTTCAAGCACGTTCCCAAGGTTCAGAACGCGTTCGCCAACACCCTTGTAACTCTATCGTCCATAATTCAGCATCCAGACAAGAACTATATCGACCCTATCTAGGTAGAGACCAGGGATTAACATGCCTATTGCTTCCATATAGATGAAGAGACAGATGGTAAACCATGGTACCACGACGTTAGGAGATTCCTTGCAACCAGAGAATACCCAGAAAATGCTACTAATAGTCAAAAGTGAGCCATTAGGAGGTTGGCAAATCATGTTTTCCTTAACGGGGAAGTCCTGTACAGGACGATCCCAGACTTGGGTTTATTGAGATGTGTAGATACCGCCAAGGCGACCAGGTTATTGGAAGAAATACATGAAAGAACGTGCGAACCCCACATGAACGGGTTCACATTACCCAAGAAGATCTTAAGAGCTAAATACTTTTGGATGACTATAGAAAGCGATAGTATCTGCTACGTACAGAAGTGTCACCCGTGCCAGATTTACGGGGATTTCATTCGGGTTCCGCCAAATGAGTTGAATGTGATGGGTTCACCCTGGTCGTTCGCCGCTTGAGGCATGGACGTGATAGGACCTATAGAGCCTACTGCGTCAAATGGGCACTACTTCATCTTGGTAGCCATCGACTATGTCACTAAATGGGTCGAAGCATCTACATACAAAGCCATCACAAAGAATGTAGTGGCAGATTTTGTCCGCAACAAAATCGTTTGCCGATTTGGAATCCGGAGTCGATCATCACTAAAAATGTGGCTAACCTCAATAGCGACCTTATGAGAGAAATCTGTGAGAAGTTCAGAATCGTCCACCGCAACTCCATAGCCGACAGACCAAAAATAAATGGGGCAGTCGAGGCAGCCAATAAGAATATCAAGAGCATCCTGCGTAGTGGACAATCATAGGAAATGGCACGAGAAACTATCTAGCACCTTACTGGGTTATCGGACCACCATGAGAACATCCATTGGGGCAATATCGTTCATGTTAGTATACGGCACCGAAGTTGTGATACCGGCAGAGGTTGAGATACAATCTTTAAGGGTCATTCAAGATGCCAAGTTGGACGATGTAGAGTGGATACGGGTTAGACAGGAGCAAGTCATGCTCATCGACGAGAAGAGAATGGATGCAATATGCCATGGTCAGCTATATCAGAACAGGACGACCAATGCATTTAACAAAAGGGTGAAGACACGCTAGTTCACACCGGGGCAGTTGGTCCTATAGAAAATCTTCCCCCAGCAGGAAGAAGCCAAAGGACATTTCGCACGAAATTGGCAAAGTCCTTACGTGGTTCACCGAGTGTTGTCGGGCGGAGCTCTAATCTTGGCAGAAATGGATGGAAGAATCAACATGAAGCCTATCAACTCAGGCGCAGTCAAGAGATACTATGTTTGAAGACAAATAGAGTTAGGTTTTGCTGTAATAGAACTACGTTCAACCTGACTTCCCACGTATGGATACATAGGAAACCCACGTAGGGTTAGGTTTCTCTCCCTCCTTTATTTTGTAATAGAAAATCCAAATATCATTTTTGTATATTGCTCTGGAACTACGCCGACTTGATTTCCTCAGGAAGGAATACGTGGGCAATCCTCATTGGATTCAGTCGTCTTTTGTAATTGAACTACGTTCTGGCCTGATTCCATTTGGATACGTATGCAGTCTGAGTTAGACTCAGCCATTTCATTCTTAATCTCATCATTTTGCATCTATTGTAATCGAACTATGTCTTGACCTGATTCCATTTAGATACGTAGACTACCTGAGTCTGGCTCGGTCATCTTTATCATATTTTTATCATCATCCACAAACTACGTTCAGACCTGATTTCTTTTTGGAAACCTAGGCAACCTAAAAGGGTTCAGTCATAACCTTAGGAAAAACTTTGTAATGCATTAGTTCAAATTAGGATGCAGTCGCAACAGCAAGCAGCCGCATTGTTAAAGCATCATGAAGGATCGTCATCAACAGGATAGAGTTTTCAAGAAGCGGCACTCGCATTTGGAGAACCTTTCATATCATGTCATAATCCGGAATGACAGCTCTTACTTTAAAACAAAATTTTCAAAATGTTTTCTAAAATACAGTAATTTGTTCCACCTACCGAACTTCATGGAGTAGTCATATCAAGGGTCGAGGCAAAACCAACACTATGGTCGACACAAACCAAACCCCCGCCCCTACTAAGAATTTTTCTTTGAGTGCAGGGTCAATAGGAAGCAAGGAAATGTTGGGACCACACCGGGGCAAATGACGGATGTGCCACTCTCCTAGGACTATCACCCTTTCTCCTTTACTTACATTTTTCTGATACAACTAAAGCTAATCCTTGAATTCTTTACAGGTACCTCGGAGTCAGACCGTTGATGCGGAAAAGGCACACTGTACATAGCAAAGCGCCCGCTCAACCAATCGGAGCACTTTGTACAAAATGAACCGATAGGCTTCACCAATTGAAGCCATGTATATAGAAAAACCACATGCTCAACCAATCGAAGCACCTTGTACAAAACGAGTCGTCAGCTTCACCAATTGAAGTCCTGTGTATAGCAAATCTTCAGCTCAATCGATCGAAGTGCCCTGTACAAATCAAACGTCGGCTTCGCTAATCGAAGCCTTGTATATAGCAAACTATTTATTCCGCCAACGGAACAATCCGCACTCCCACTCCATCATAACGGGGGCAAAATAGACAGTCGCAAACCTCGTCATCGATGTTCTGCCAATCGATGGCCGCAACTTAGCTTCACAGTCAAGAGTATCTCTTGGGCATGCTTTTCTTTTCCTTTGCTATTATCTTGAATGTTTTGACATTTTGCTCATGCAGCTTCAGACACAATTACGATTTAAGTCAATCGCTCCCAAGCGAATATTACTTTACATTTTAGTGCAAAGCTCTCCCAACAAGCGGAGACGCACTCTACAAATCAAGCTCTCCCAACAAGCGAAGACATTCTTTCAGTGCAAAGCTCTCCAAACAAGCAGAGACGCACTCTATAAGTTAAGCTCTCCCAACAAGCGAAGACACTTTTAAATGCTCCGACAGCTGCGGAACGGTACACATCCCGGCTAACAAATCGAGTCAAGTTCAAGCGCAAAACGACCAGTGGAACCCAAAATTTTCAAATACTTCAAGTGAAGCTGCAAGTTCAAGCTATCGTGAGTGCCCAATCCTTCGTCTTGCCATATCGTCATAATATGATACTGGGGCAATTCCTGCGAGCATCGCTTCCTCGAAGTCCTCACTCTAGAAATACATGAGGCCTGATCCTCGTTATGCCCGAGGTATGTAATCAAAGCTAGAATTTGGCCCCAACTTCTCAAAAATCCTCCCAAAATCTTCTTAACTCCCAACCCTACAACTCATAATCTTCGTGCCATTCCTGCAATGTATGCATAAAGTCGGGACGAAATTGGCTTTAGTTCAATTTCTTTGCCCAAAAACTCTTTCATCGTCTTCAGTCAAAGAGGGGCAGCTGTTGACGGCCAGTTTTGAACCTCCCTTTTCAAATTGATTTATTTATACTTAAATATTTACAATGAATGTTTGAAAGTATTTTCTATCAATAATTACCATTTTTTTACAAATTAATTAAGTATTAGTTTAGTAATTAATAACCTAGCATTAGTATTATGTGATTACAAATATACTAATTATTTTAATACTATTAAAATAATTTTAAAATACAGCATAGAGGTTTTATAATTAATTTAACGAATTATTTCTCAAATTTTGATTAATTAGATTACTATGTTGATAATTCAAAACTAGTGCTATAATTAGAAAACAAAGTATTTTATAAATAATTAATTATAATAGTTAGTAGTGTATTTGATATTTATAATTTTACTATATTTTATTGAAAATAATTAAGTTTATTTAAATCAATTTTAAAAGGGCTAAAAAACTAAAAGGCTATGATTGGAATTCCTTAATTAATTACACAATGGCCATTCCTTAAATTAACCAGCCTAATACACAAGCCTAGTTCGAAAATGACCCAAGTCCAATTCTCTCCCTCTCCACTTTGGCAATCCATGCCATTCCCATTGAACCAATGAGATCGTGCCACGTCACCCATCCTGCTCACTCACAAAACTAGCACAATAAATCTAGGCCGTCCGTTTCTTAAATCAACGACCCATGATTTTTAACTCTATTTTCCCTTAATTTTAAAACACCCTGAGTTTTTAATCTTGACCATTTGATCACAAATATCCAACGGCCACCGAATTTTCCACAAAAATCAGTGTAATCCATAAATATCTGGATCGTTGATCTAAAAGATCAACGGCCTAGATCAACTCTTTCACTCTTAATTCAGAGATGACCCTCCCCAAAATCTCCTAACCCTAATTCATTCACAACCCTTTCAGCTGCCTCCCTTTCCTCTTTCCCTCTCATTTCTCTCAATATCTCATGAATGTCAATCAACAGACCTTGCACAAATTCGTACAAGGTCATGAAATATCTCACCAAATCGTCCTCTCCTGCTTCACTATCAGAGAATCCCGCTGACCTTTTCCTTTTTTTGTTCTTCAAATCTGAATCACCAGACCCCGACATTAGCATCGAGACATTGTCTCGTCTTCGTTCTTTCAAATCCAAACTCAAAAAATAATTGTCCCTAGGATATGAAGCCTGCGATTTGTTTTCCATTTCCATAATTAAATTCAAAATCCCCAATCTGAAACCCTAGACCTAAAAGACGAAACTTCAATTCGTCTGATTTCTCCCTTCATTCTTTCAAATTGCAGCATGCATGGTTGATATCTTTAGCCTCATAATCATTATTCTTTTTTCAGAAGTCAAACGCAGTGACCTCTGGACATTAGAGTCTGACCACTGGTTTGAAGACTTCAACGGTCGACTTTCTCTCTTCTCAGGTAAAACATCCTCACTATTTTCCCCTCTATTCTTCTCTGATTTCACTCAGTTTGCTCACATCATCAATTCATCTTCCACTATCGATTTTGAATTTTGTTGAACCCTAGAGGCATTGAATGCCACTATAAAAGGAGCCTTCAATGCTCTCACCTAACAACAGAAGATACACCACGAATCACTGAACAAACAAAGAAATATCAATTTTAGTCTTGATTCTATACGGCTAAGAAAGAGTCTTTGTTTGGTTTGCTGCTCAAAAGAAGGTCAGTACACCTCCACCCTTTCTCTTTTGACTGTTTTACTCAAATATCATGAACATGCCTACTGTCTTTTGTTAGTTGTTTCTGTTTATGATGTTTGTCATTAGTGTATAGATGTTATATCCAGTTCATAATGATGTGTTGTTAATTAATGATCATCTGTTATGCTTCTAAGTATCTCTAATTGGTATTGATTGAATGGCTATGTGACCTTAATGACTTCAATTCCGTATTAAACCACCTATGTGATTACTCTACTTAACATGCCTCAATGATTTTTCATATCTACCGAGACCTCAGACTTTCCTCTAATGTTCTGTTATAATCTTCATGCCTACCATGCTATATTCTTTTGAGTTCTGTTATTCTATATTTGGGGTTGCTGTTAGATGATTCTAGATAGAACATACATGAAAGTACATAGTGTGACCCTGTATCACTTAGGTAAGGCTTGTGAAGTCTATGTGTTCAAAATGCTTCATTTCTTTACATAAGTGCTTGTTAATCTTTAAGTATTCTTTGAGTCATCTCTACGAAAGTTTTATATCCACGTCTAACTGTTAGTTGTATCTTTAAGTATGAAACAATATTATTAGGATGAACATCTGTGAACATCAGTGATCATATTTTGTTATGACCAGCCTACCTCTTATGAATTAGATTGTAATTGTATCTGATGTATTTGAGTGTTGACTGTTTCTAAGTCAAATGCAACTCCACCATGTCTAGATATTAACCCTAGTCTGTACAACTGAGTTAAGTCTGCTTAGTATGGTGTTTCCTTGTTCTTAAACCCTTAATGATACTGGCAATCTGATTTTTAATGGTTGAGACTCATCCTATCTTGTGAAGTCGTAACTTTGGTTGAAATCTCTATATGTATGGATGAATGAAAGTTTGGCATAAATCTTTAATTATCCCGCATGACTTCATACTCTTGAACATTGTTTTCAAACTGCACTCAGTTCTCTCTTTCCCTATTAATCTGAATTGAATTTTGGAGAAACCTCGTGTTGTTACTGATTGAGTACAATAACTTGCCTATGTCATTGTCTAAATCTTTATTAAGGATTTCAAAAGGCTCCAAGTAGTATTATTAACCTATGTGTGTGCCAATGACAAGATTTGATGTTAAACTAATATGTGATCAATTTGTCAGGGCAATAGCATTTGTATCCCTAAGTTGTTGTAGCTCTAAACTATGTGCTTTTATCTGTCTGTGAGATGTGTGAATCCAGCTGTTTGGTTCTTTAGCAACAATAGTATAAGTGTTCATATCTCCATTTGTGCTTGGAAACGTGACTTTTAAACCTGTTCAATATATGTTTCATTCACTTAATACTGGAAACATAGTCGTGAAGAATAAATTGTTTCTATGTTTCCTGTGTTAGCTGTTAAGAAAGGGTATGCTTTTTATGTAGGGAATGTCATAGTAGTTGGTTTACATTGAAAGAGCTTCATTGGCACTAAAACCTATAGGGAAGAATGAGTCGTTAGTGGTTAGGGGTATTTGGGAGTAGAATTTAATTCTAGGTTGGGCTGCTCTCCCCGGCACAAGCATTGCCCTGGGCCTTAAGACCCTTGATAACTTTGAAGTGTCGAGGGATTTAAAGAGGACATCGACCTTGAGCGGAATTCTCTTCTTAGCCATTAATTCATTGACACTTGTTATTCTCTTTGGGTTTAGTGTTTAATAACAACGAAAGGTGTTCAATGTGGATCATTTACTATACATAACCGCCACATTAGTATGATCTTCTTAGTCTTTAAATACTGTTAGTGATCTTTCCTTTATTCTTTGCTTGCAAATTCATATATGGGCATGTATATAGTATTGTCTTTCTAATGACTTTTTCTTTTCTTTTTTGAACATGTACAATGGGTTGGGCCTGCTGAGTTGCCCAAATCCAGCATTGCTATGTCCTGGGAGTCAAAAGTTAGTTGTTGCCCGACCCTGTTATTGTTGGGCCTGCCTCTTTGAGGCCTAAAAACCAGAGTCCTTCTTTTCCCTCTACTCCTTTATTATTTATTGCTTTCGCTATTCTGTAGCTTCACTATATCGTTGCCTTTTATTGTGTTCCTGTTGTTTTATCTCATATGTATACAAGAATTATATATTGGATTGAACGCTTTACTTTATATCTTAAGTCATATAAAACTTAATCAAGCCATAAAGAACCTAGGATTAAAAGTAGCATTAGTTAGTAACTAACCCCACATTCGCTAATTATAGATTATTTGTATCGTTAATCCACTATGCTTTGCTAACTTTTCTTAAAGATTTTGAAGTCCAAAGGCTTAACAAGAGACGACATCCCCTCTTTCAAAAAAAAAAAAGAAGAGGAAAATGAGAATTGAAACGCAACTTTGACCTTTCTAAAGGGAAATCAACTCATTTCGAAAATAAGGTGTTGCCACCCCAAGAAAAGATTATCAAACGGTTCCTTCAAATATTTAAAAGCCAAGGTATATCTTAGGCTTACTTTCGTAACATCTTCATCTTGTTAAAGTAATATGAACTTCCATGCTTTAGGAAACAAAGTGTTTTAACTTAGCTTCTCTTTTATGCATTTTCATAAAAACATCATACATATTTTAAAGCTCTTTTAAAGCATATATATACTAACATTATTTCCATAAGATTCTTTTATAAACCTAGACCTCTTCAAACTACACTCTTCCTTTATAGGTATTATGCCCTAATATATGGTAAGCTACACTCTTTAAATACTAGTTAAGCATAGTACAAACAATTAGTCCTAAATCTAGTCTATGTCCTATGGAGCTACCTCATGTAGATTTTAAGGGGTGCCTAACACCTTCCCCTTATAAGAACAAGAACCCTTACCCATAATCCACCGGCTAGAAGACTAATGAAAATTATGATCTTTAGTAATTAAATAGGTTCTCTAGTATACCTTTAAATATTAGGTGGTGACTCTCTTTCATCAACAATAGAGAAACCACAAGTTGAATCTTGTTTTGACTCATGCAAAATAGGGTGCAATAAAGACCTAAAACTCAAACCAGTCGTGATGGCACCTATACCAACCCGCTAGGTAAGCCAATTAATAATAATCTAATTCAAATGAAATTTATTGGGAAAAAAATGATGATGAAATAATTAAACTTCTATACAACTCTCCAAGGACTGATAGTACAAATCATGATCTTCTAAGATTTAGAATTTACAAAGTTAGTATGAAATAAATACATCATCTATTCGAAATATACATAAACAGATTTATAAATCTAACGCAACTAAGAACAAGAGGCAGCTATAGTCGGAACGCGGGTACATCTTCAATGCCAGCTCCCGCCATACACAGCAACATCAACTCCAAAATCTGCATGCAAGGGGTAGAAGTGTAGTATGAGTAATACCGACCCCATGTACTCAATAAGTAATAAACCTAACCTTAGGTTGAAAGTAGTGACGAGCTTGGAAAAACGGTCAGAGTCCAACACCAATAGTCAAGATGTACTCATAACAGTATAATAAAAAGCAGTGAAAGTAATAATGCAAAGATATTAGGTTCAGCTCGTTCACAGTTATGGACAACAGACATGCTTTTCAGGTATAACAGTAAAACCCAAATCTTTCACTGAAATCACCAAAATATGAGTATATCAGGAGACTGTGATTTTTCCCAAAACATTCAACAACAAATAAAATATTTTATTATCAGATAGCATGAGGAAAGTATATATTTATTCCTACATGTCAATATGCATGTCAAGTCATGAATGTCACAATACCTTATTGCATGGGGAAATGCATCTCGATGCCTACATACTAAGTATGCATCTCAAATGTAATGTATCACAGTGATAATCCCATGTACTCACACTCTTAGAGAACTCAATCTCACTGTCTCACATTCCCACTCATCACACTCAATCACTCAGCATACCCAATCTCGGTACACTCAATCACTCAGCATTGTACGGTACATGCACTCACTGCTGGTATGCCAGACTCCGAAGGGGCGGATCCTGCCCAAGCACTAATATAAGCCAACATGGCATGCTGCGACATGCAGCCCAATCCTATAATGAGTCAATAAAGCTTAATGTTACATGTATCCCAATCCCATAAACAACCACTGCGGCATGCAGCCCGATCCAATAAATGTCACTCACAACTCGGCCCTCCGGCACCAACTCAATCATCACTCTCTCCAGTCTCTCAAGCTCACAAATCTCATGCCAATCAGCCCAAACAATGTTAACATGATGTAATGACAAATGATAACAGAGACTGAGATATGATATGCAAATAAATGAATATGACTGAGTATATAATTGTAATTTAAGCAAATAACTCAACAACAAAGATGACCTCAGTGAGTCCCAACAGGATAAGCATATAGCCTAAATATGATTTCCAGCTCATACAATCAAACAAGCAGGGAGAATATGGAAGTAACAAGATATAACAGCAAAACAAGTTCGGTCACAGTCTAATAGCAACTAGCATCATAATTCCCTTAGTGCACACCAACACGCTCTTCATTTGCATGTGCTTCACCTCAATGTATCTCGTATAACATAGTCCCCATGGTTAAATACCCTCAAATCCAAGTTTAGATATGTTACTTACCTCGAACAAGCCAAATCCAATACCGAGCAAGCCAAACAATACTCTAGAAATGCCATCCCGTGTGTAATAACCTCCGACCGGCTCGAAACTAGCCAAAAGTAACTCAAAATCATCAAATAATGCCAAAGGAAACAAACCCAATCGATAAAGGTTGAATCTTTAATCAAAATTCCAAAGTCAACCAAAAAGTCAAACTCGGGCCCGCACCTCGAAACCCGACAAAACTCACAAAATATGATAACCCATTCAATTACGAGTCCAACCATACTAATTTCACTCAAATCCGACTCCAAATCAATGTTCAATACCGAGTATAAAACACTTACCCCAATTTCTCTTTAAAATTCATAATCCAAATACCAAAAAAAAATGGAATCACGGAATAAAATCAATACCGAGTATAAAACACTTACCCCAATCCACTTGGTGAAAATTACCTCAAAAATTATCCAAATCCGAGCTCCATAGCTCAAAATATGATAAAATGACCAAGACCTTCGAAATAGAGTACTTTATACATTGTTCTAGAGGTACCCTTCTTGATCGCGGTCACCAACCTCGCGATTCAAGATCTTTCCAGCACACATTTTACCCTTCGCGATCGTGGCCATTTCCCTGTGATCACGATGAATAAATTTCCATTACCCTTCCCGAACTCTTTTCAGACAGCTTGTAGTATATCAGCCATAACATGTTTTACAAATTTTCAAATGACAAATGGTTTGATTTTCTAAAAGCTAGACACAAAGATTGCAAGATATAAGATTCCAAAGTCAGGTTAGTGACAGCAGAATTTTCTTCTACGCGATCGTAAAAAGGCTTCTACGATCGCGATTCACAGTGCCCAAAACAGCAATTTTCTCTTCATGAATGCAACCCAAAGTCCGTGATCGCGATGCGCACCCTTGTGGCCAAAAACCAGCAGCTAACAATGGCCTAGAAATGGTCTGAAACCACCCCGAAACTCACCCGAGCCCCTCGGGACCCCATCCGAACATACAAACAAGTCTCAAAACAAATTACGGACCTATTCGAAGCCTTAAATCACATATATTAACATCAAAACCGTGAATCGTCAATCAAGATCAACTGAATGAACTTTTAAACTTTCAACTTTCAAAACTCGTGTCGAACCATATCAAATCCACTCGAAATAAACTCAAATTTTGCACACAACTCCCAAATGACATAACGAAGCTATTCCAATTCCCGAAGCCAAAATTCGAACCCGATATCATCAAAGTCAACTCCCCGTCAAACCTATGAACTTTCCAAAGCTTCAAATTGCCAAATTTCTCCAAAAAGTGTCGAAACCTTCTAGAAACACCCGAATGCAAATTCGGGCATACGCCCAAGTCTAAAATTGCCATCCGAGGAGACTCTACCGAAATTTCTGGAAATTTTAGGAGTTAGTCAAATTTGGAGGATTGCGATATGTGAAGGGAGAGATGAATTATGTTGGGTGATTTGGGCAGACTCTACTTCTCATTCGAGGATGAATGATCCTAAGCGAGAGAGGATGTAATGCCCCATAATTTTTGCCAAGGAATTGAGGTTTCGTGGTGCCGAGGTAGACTTACGTGTTTGAGGATTGTAGACTTTTTTGGGTTGAAGAATGCACTGAGGAGTTGATGGAAATTTTTGGCTGAAGAAGGCGATTTGGTGGTCAGTTTCATCACCGCAGAACCATTTCACGGGCTGCATAATCATCGCGAAGTTGAGCAGAGAATTTGTTGAATTTTGAAGGTTGTTCTGCGGTCCATTATGCGATTGCGCGGTCCACACATCCGTCGTATATTTGGCATGAATAATTCTGGAGAGTGATTCTGCGGTCCACTCTGCGGCCGCATAAGTGGTCTGCAGACCGCAGACCGGTCCAGACCAGCCCAGTTCTTGGCATCATTTTCGCGGTCAATTTTGCGGGCCGAATATCTATTATGATGTCCATTTTGTGACCGCAGACCTGAGTTCGGAGGGTCCATTTTCCTATTTTTATAACCCGGCCCCATTATGATAAATAGCCTTAGGGGCTCATTTTGAAGCGAATGTCTGATGATTTTAAAGAGAGGTAAGAGTATTTTAGAGAGAGAAAGAGGAAATCTAGCATTCTAATCACATATTGTTGCACCAATCTTCAAGAACTAAGGAAGCCAAAAACTAGATTATCATCTATCCGGGTAAGTCCTACTTCTAAGCTTTCATGCAAGAGGTTATGAGTTCAAGTATATTGTGGGGTTGAATATAGGCCATGCATGTGACAATAGGTTGTAGTATATGGGGTTAATGAACCATTTTGGTTAGTTTCTTGTTGAAATTGGTTGAGGGAGGAAGGGATTACCATTGTAGAGCTTTGTAGTCTATTTTTCATACTAGGCGTTTGACAAAATTCCTAAGATAGTTACACCATAGGAATCCTTCTAATTATTATCCGGTTTTCGCTATCTTCCTATAGATTGTTATTGCTAGAAGTGTTGGGACATTGTAGTAACTTAAGGAAAGATCAAGCAAGGTATTTTGGCTAAACTTTTCTCTTGGAATCGAATTTTATGATGTTCCCATAAGTTTCAAGTATGGTTGGCCCAAGTTCCTAATTCCCATGTTCCGAGTTATTTCTTATATATTTGACTATTCCGAAAAAATTTGTGTTGAAAGATATATACTAAAAATATGCACCAAATTCTCCTATCATCTTGTGTTCTCCGTCTGGAATGTATCCTAGTGTGCCCAATATGTCGAGATAGTATGATTTCAAATCATGTTTAAATCGCAAGTTGTTATGCTCATTTGTGAAAGAAAACTCAATGCGCCTAAGACCCCTATTGTTCATATTTATGCTTAAGGCCTTCATTCCAAATGCTCTTTTTGACAATGATCAATAAATATACTTAAAAGTGAAAGAACTAAGAGTAAGATATAAAATGTGGCCATGGTTATTGCAACTAGTGCATTTGATTTGAAGTCGTGTGTAAATCATAAATCACCATGCTCTTCTTTTATAAATATTTCCAATGTGATTTGAGGTCTTACGTACTCATGAGTTGAAATTGTGTATTTCCTTTTGTGAAGAAGTATTTAAAAAGATATGGTATTTCACACGTTTATGATTTTTAACTCGTGTTATGATTACAAGTCATTGTGCTCCATGCTTTGGAAAGGGATCTAATATGTTTAAAGTCTCTACTACTGATGAACATAAAATTATGATTTTCGAAATATTCTATGTGTTGATGTTTGTGATGATGATCATGGAAAGTCAAGGAATGAAAAATGTGGAATACAAAATACGGCCAACGTGCCATGAATGATGAATCATAAGTATGGCCAAGAGAGCCAAGGAAATAATGATGTTGTGAATGGTTGAAACTACTAATGAAGCTATTTATAGTATGAAAGGTTATGAGGTGAATATAAAATATATTTGTACTTTTGTTTCCCTTGTGTACAAAACAAAAATAATTTTGGGAGTATCGTTAGCCACCGAGGAAGGGTAGGTTGAAATAACCTAACCCTGAAACTACATGTGCAGGTGTAGGAGTGCGTTGTGATTATTTCCCTTATTTTGGATCAGATTGATGTGATGGGAATGATCCCCTTTATTGGGATGATATGATTGCTAGAAAAGGGTGATGTCGATCCACACGGCATTGTGGTGAGACGGCCTAGTCGGTCGAGTCGTGATCGGACACCATGCCGCACACATAGTGGTGATTGTGCTGGAAACTGTAACTAAAATTGTGATTGAGAATATGATTGTGATTGCACTTCCACCCGCACATATTGGGGTACGGCAGTGGGGCCGCTTTGTGTAGATCAAATGTCTTTGGGTGAGATGGCCTAGCTGATCGGGCGGAGATCGGACTCCGTACTAAAAACACGATGGTATATCGGTGCTAATGATCTCTCAACCAAAAATATATATATTATATCTGTATTTTGAAATTTGTTATGTTTTAAACTTGGAATTTAGATATTGTTGATTGTTACTTGTTGTTTCCATAGTTTGCCCCCATCTTATATTGGCGTTCTATTTCGAAAGGAGACATTAGATTTACATACTTGTACTATTCCACATATACTGACGTCCTTTTTGTCAGGGGCGCTGCATCTTCAATGGATGCATGTGGTTCATCAGCTGGTGGTCTTGATCCTCGATAGTAGTTACTCCCTATTCAGCAGGTTTTGGTGAGCCCTACTCTGTTCCGGGCTTTATATCATTTGATGTTGTATATTGTGCTTTGAGGTATAGCCGGGGTCTTGTCGTCGGCACTTCCATTCTTCACTTCTATTGTATTTAGAAGCTCCGTAGACAGGTTGTGCGTGGTGTCTGATGTTTGGGAATGGAACTAGAAGTGTTGGTATTTGGCAAACCTATTTTTCATCATATCTATAAACTTATAATATTTTAGAAATCGTAAATGAATATCCTTTGAGTAATGGAAAAAGAATGTGGAACACTTGACTCTTCTCATGTCTATCACTTGTATTGATTCTTATATTGTTAATGGGCAAGGTTGGGTAGAAGGCATCTAGCAGGCTTGTTCGGCCAGGTTATCTCGGTTGAGCGCCGGTCGCGCTCCCCGAGGTCGGGGCGTGACAGATCCTTACTTCATCCTTAGCCGATAAACCTTGGAACCCAACTTCCAACATCATGAATTCCTAACAAAACCCGAATCTCGCATCTACACACTGTATAAGTCTGAACAAGTTGTATCAAGCCATAACCATAACCCAAGATGTAATCACATGATATACCATATAACTCACATACTTGTAACAATAATTTTCGATCACGGTAGCTGCTGAAAAATAGACCCGGTACCGTAATGAACCTCATATCAAATAAAACTTCGTTTAAACCTTCGTTACTGCCAATGATGAATGAAACACGCAGAAACTCATAACCACTCATCAACTCAACAAGTCATGGAGCTCTCCCTCGTTCGACAAGAACCATAGCCAATTTCTAGGCCGACTTCCAATATTATTATTCCAAACATACTGTAATCAAATCCGATAGTATCCATTCTAGGTCCAATCACCTTATCTCATCAAACACAACTATTCTATTGACATGCCATACCAATACAACCTAAATCCACAAACCATGCAATCTGTGTACCAATAAGCAACAATTCAAGTGTACTCAAACATGGAAAATGACTCAAATGAGAGAACCTTCCCGCAAGCTTAACAAGTACCACCACAAACACAATGCTATGAACCCATCACACATAGTAGAACCAAGACACACGAATCTAACACAAAGGATCATATCCCAACATAACCCCACTGCAATGTGTGACCCTATCCAAACACTAGTCCATATGAAATACCTCAAGCCACAATGCTCAAAATCAAAAACTATACGCAATTCGGCATCAAGTACACGAAGTGCATGACCGTAACCCTGGAGAAGCGAATTACACTATGTACCACAGCCCGAAAAGACCATAACCAAGGTGCAATCAACCATTCAACACCCCAATAACCATCTCGCTCGAATTCCACTATAAGGCCCAAACAGAACTACATCATATGTGCATATAACCAATAAATCACAACCCCTCATAGCATAGAAGAGTAACACATAGAACATCTCAGAACATGAACAAGCTCAACTCTAACCGAATAACACACACACCCCTCAACACTAACAGTTCTTAGTCAATAAATCTGACCTGGTGTAGAATACACGTCCTTGTTAGACCTACCAATGGGCCCCAAATCAACTCTGGTCATCCCCAAATGGACAAATAGCCCTTCAAAAGTCCACAATGACCTAACAATAATACGTACCACCATCTAGCTATCTTTGGCCACATCTTCACGGTCCGTAACCCCGAAACAATCTGCTTTTGAGAACTCTCAGTCTCCAAATCCATAGAATACATGAATCACCATAGTTGATACCACTCCACCACTCGAATGACTATCACATCTCTCATACTCAATCATCCCACGAGAAATACTTTTATAATTCCCCTGCGCCACATGGTAAAATCTGAATATCGGCTGACGCTCAACCAGGCGAGCACCGCAATACCAATGAAGCATCCGTAAGTCACAACACAGTACGCCTTCAGAAATGCGCACCCTCTTCAGGCAATACCAAGTAGTAATAGCATTCATCTAAACATTGGAATCGTCCATTCTGTCTAAGAACTCGTGACCTTCCATCCAAATAGAACTACCACCTTGTACATGCAAATCTAAATCCACAAGATGCACCATATCCATCATGCCATCATGTGAAAAGCATGAGAGTCTCATTATCAACTCTGAGTCACAAGAAGAATACATACTCGATCAGCCAGAAACCATCCACTTGATCCCATCTAGGAGAAAATCATAACACGCCACATACCCCTCATACCTGTAGATAAATCTATCTCAAGTTATGGCAGAAATCGTCGAGAACACTTCGAAACCCATTTGCACATAACCAAGCCATTAGAATTGAATCGCTCTAACTCAACCAAGCCATGCATGCTGCCAAACCCAAGAGTATTGTCACAAAACACATGTAGAGACTAACCACATCATAAGTACCCCAAAGAACCGATCATATCCATTACCATGTTGATCCAACCTACTACCAAGCTGTCCTATTTTTCCAATTACCCTCAAGTTGACACTTTTCCTTGGCAGAACACCGTGATACTTACCCAAAGCTCACCACAAGATCCAAGAATAAAACCACACCACCCAAGGCCCATAAGTTGTGGTATTCCATCTTACGCACCCAAAAAGTGCCACAACCGAGATACCCACTCCAAAGAGACCTTCTGCGAATTTAAAGTCGTTCATTTTACCTTTATGATACTGAAATGTAGAATCCATAGTGGTACAAAAATACCGCAAGTCTCGGCTCCATCCAATACAAATCTCCGATCTTAGCCATATACAAATCCAAAAAATTCTCAATTGCCACATATAAATCTTGAACCCATTAGAACCTTCTCGAGAGTCATCCAGTCTGCTCAAATCTCAATTGCACCGCCCAAACGGGCCGAACGAAATGTGCCTCATTAGCACAACAACACCCAAAGAAGTAATCCACACCTCTAAATAACCGAGTGAATTCCTACTCCATGCGAACTACATTCGTCACGAATAATAACTCAAATCATTCCATGATTTCCATTTACCTATAAAGTGTAATATAACCCGTATCCAAACAATTTCCTTACTCAAGTCATCCTCGATCTCATCCTGTGCAAGTCATAACTGATTCCCATGTATGCCCCAAACCGAAACAAGTACAACACATAGCCAATGCAATCAAATCGCCGATGGCAAACTCCCCTACTTGGCTCGAAGCCATAGAACAAAACATCTGATAACTCATAATACCCATACTCTACTACTGCCATAATCCCACAGTGGGATTCAACTAAATTCTTCACAAGCTCCTGCAACGCAACCCATAAAATACATCAAATCATCCGCTAAGCCCGTATTCATCCTCGTGACAGTCAGGTCAAATTTCTCAACCGATCCAAACTCAAATCGCAACACATATATCCCACTGGTAGAAAGAAACCTTCCACACAACATCATAATGACCACACATCCGTAGATTACCCCGCAGGTGATAACCCACCTGCTTAGCCTCAAACTGATATCTCTCTATACCCTTTCACAGCCATAACTACTACGCAATCACTTAATCTTCTGAGTCTGAACTCATCAACAAGGCATGAGAATATACTTCGTTCCACAAATAAACAGCATGAAAGATCCCTCAACACGATCATAACTCGAGATTGTGCAACACATCAAGACAGAATTCAAGCATCCATTAGTCCTTCCCACATCCCAAGCAACCTTTCTCGTCATGTCAAGCCATCTGAACACATACCGCAGTCACAACACAATCATCATATAGCCATCCAACCACTTACTGATCCATCAATCCCGCTCCTAGGGACACAACCGGACATATGAGTCCAAAGCACATACTCAAGCAACTAAATCCACCGAGCCCAAGTTGCGGTCAAAACCCAGCCTCGAGTCCTCCAGACTGGCCCAACTCCAAAACATAGAAACGCATCTTGCACCTCATCCATGGAAATCACAAGTTGTCGATGCACAGCTAATACAGAGCGCTCACATACGCATACGAGTGAGTGAAAGGGATTCAAAGAGTTACGCTTCAAGATGAATCAATGTCGCATGATAAGGAATGAAAGATGGGAAGTTTATCCTAAATGCCTTGTAGCCTCTCGAAGATAGGTATGAACGTCATCATACCGATCTGCAAGACTCTACTAGATACGTGCTCATGACTCATAGAACCTATGAACCTAGAGCTTTGATACCAACTTGTCACGACCCAAAAATCCAACTAGTCGTGATGGCACCTAACCCAACCCGCTAGGTAAGACAATTATAAATAATCCAATTCAAATGAAATTTACTAGAAAAAAATGATGATGAAATAACTGAACTTCTATAAAACTCCCCAAGGACTGGTAGTACAAATCATGAGCTTCTAAGATTTAGGGTTTTACAAAGCTAGTATGGAATAAATACATGATCTGTTCGAAATATACATAAACAGATTTATAAATCTAAAGCTACCAAGAACAAGAGGCAGCTATAGCCGGAACGCAGGTACATCTTCAATGCCAGCTCCCACCATACACATCAACATCAGCTCCAAATAATGCACGCAAGGTGAAGAAGTGTATTATGAGTACAACCAACCCAATGTACTCAATAACTAACAAATCTAACCTTATGTTGAAAGCAGTGATGATCTTGGAAAAACGGTCAAGTCCAACACCAATAGTCAAGAAGTACTCGTAACAATATAATAAAAGCAGTGCAAGTAATAATTCAAAAATATTAGGTTCATCTCATTCACAGTTACGGACAATAGGCATGCTTTTTAGGTATAAGAGTAAAACCCATATCTTTCACCGAAATCACCAAAATATGAGTATATCAGGAGACTATGATTTTTCCCAAAAATTTCAACAACATATAAGATATTTTATTATCAGATAGCATGAGAAAAGTACATCTTTATGCCTACATATCAATATGCATGTCAAGTCATGAATGTCACAATACCTTATAGCATGAGGAAATGCATCTCGATGCCTACATGCCAAGTATGCATGTCAAATGTAATGCATCACAATGATAATCCCATGTACTCACACTCTCAGAGAACTCAATTTCATTGTCTCACACTCCCACTCATCACACTCAATCACTCAGCATACTCAATCACTCGGCATTGTACGGTACATGCGCTCATTGCCGGTATGTCAGACTCCGGAGGGGCGAATCCTACCCAAGCACTAATATAAGCCAACATGGCATGCTACGACATGCAGCCCGATCCCATAATGAGTCAATAAAGCCTATCGTGGCGTGCAGCCCGATCCCATAAACAATTGTTGCGGTATGTAGCCCGATCCCATAAATGTCACTCACAACTCGGCCCTCGGGCCCCAACTGAGTCATCAATCTCTTCGGTCTCTCAAGCTCACAAAAATTTTATGCCAATCAGCCGAAACAATGATAACATGATGTAACAATATATGATAACAAAGATTGAGATATGATATGCAAATGAATGAATATGATTGAGTATATAATTGCAATTTAAGAAAATAACTCAACAACAGAGATGACCTCAGTGGGTCCCAACAGGATAAGCATATATCTTAAACATGATTTCTAACTTGATTTACAACTCATATAATCAAACAAGTAGGGAGAACATGGAGGTAACAAGATATAACAACAAAACAAGTCCGGTCACACTATAATAGTCAACTAGCATCATGATTCCCTCGGTGCACGCCCACACGCTCATCACTAGCATGCGTGTCACCTCAATGCATCTCATATAACATAGTCCCCAGGGTTAAATACCCTCAAATCCAAGTTTAGATATGTTACTTATCTCGAATAATCCAAATCCAATACCGAGCAAGCCAAATAATACTCTAGAAATGCCATATTATGTGTATCAACCTTCCGAACGGCTCGAAACTAGCCAAAAACAACTCAAAATCATCAAATCATACCAAAGGAAACAAACTCAATCGATAAAGTTTGAATCTTTAATCAAAAGCCCAAAGTTAACTAAAAAGTCAAACCTGGGCCTGCACCTCGGAACCCGACAAAACTCACAAAATTATTCAATTACGAGTCCAACCATACTAATTTTACTCAAATCCGACTCTGAATTGATGTTCAAACCTCAAAAATTCACTTTAGGAGAGTTTAGACAAAAATCCCCAATATCTCTTTAAAATTCATAACCAAATACCAAAAACAAAGATGGAATCACGAAATAAAATCAATACCGAGTATAAAATACTTACCCCAATCCATGTGGTGAAAATCGCCTCCAAATTCGCCCAAATCCGAGCTCCATAACTCAAAATATGATAAAATGACCAAGACCTTCGAAATAGAGCACTTTATACACTGTTCCAAAGGTACCCTTCGCGATCATGGTCAACAACCTCGCGATCGCGATTCAAAAATTTTCCAGCACAAATTTTACCCTTTGCGATCAGGGCCATTTTCTTGCGATCGCGATGAACAAATTTCCATTACCCCTCCCGAACTCTTCTTAGACAACTTGTAGTATATCAGCCATAATATTTTGTACAAAACTCTAAATGACAAACGGTTTGATTTTTTGAAATCTAGACACAAAGAGCTACGACTTTTATTTTCAAATTCCTTGTAGATTGCAAGATATAAGCTTCCAAAGTCAGGTTACTGACAGCAAAATTTTCTTCTCCGCGATCGCGATTCACAGTGCCCGAAACAGCAATTTGCTCTTCGCGAACGCGACCCAAAGTCCGTGATCGCGCTGCACACCCTTGTGGCCAAAAACCAGCAACTAAAAATGGCCTAGAAATGGTCCGAAACCACCCCGAAACTCACCCGAGCCCCTCGGGACCCCGTCCGAACATACTAACAAGTCTCAAAATATATTACGGACCTACTCGAGGCGTCAAATCACACATATTTTCATCAAAACCATGAATCGTCAATCAAGATCAACTTAATGAACGTTTAAACTTTCAACTTCCAAAACTCGTGTCGAACCATATCAAATCCACTCGAAATGAACTTAAATTTTGCACACAAGTCCCACATGACATAACGAAGCTATTCCAATTCCCAAAACCAAATTTCGAACCCGATATCATCAAAGTCAAGTCCCGGTAAAACCTATGAACTTTTCAAAGCTTCAAATTGCCAACTTTTGACAAAAAGTGCCGAAACCTTCTAGAAACACCCCGAATGCAAATCCGGGCATACGCCCAAGTCTAAAATCGCCATCCGAACCTAATGGAATAATCAGAACTTTGTTCCGGGGTCCAGTTCACAAATGTTAAACTTGGTCAACTCTTCCAACTTAAAGCTTCAAACATGAAATTCATTATTCCAAAATAATTTCGAATCTCCCGAAGACTGAAACGGACGATACACACAAGTCATAATACTTTATATGAAGCTACTCAAGACTTCAAACAGCTTAATGGAATGCAAATACTCAAAACGACCGATCAGGTCATTACAAAAGACCTCGTGCCAACATCAATCACACTCGCACGGCAAAGACCTCTTGCTCGTATGGAAAATGCCTCGTACCAATATCAATCACACTCATATGGAAAAGACCTCATGCCAATATCAATCACACTCGTATGCCAAAGACCTCGTGCTCGCATGGCAAAGACCTCATGCAAATATCAATCATACTCGCACGGTAAATACCTCATGCCACAATATCAATCACACTCGCATATCAAAGACCTCGTTCCAATATCAATCATACTTGCACGGCAAAAACCTCGTGCTTGCATGGCAAAGACCTCGGGCTCGCATGGCAAATACCTCGTGCCAATACCCAAACAATCATCTCAACATGTCCACATATGCCACAATAATCACAAAACAGTAATGCGAAAGTTTTTATCACTGATATGAGTTCATAAGTTATCAATAAAGTGCACAAGGACATAAACAATTGTCAAATGCAGATGGGTATTTAACAAATAAAGAATTATCATGGCTAAAACAAGGGTAGTGATCATGTTCACATAGCCACCAAGTGATTAAGCATGTTTCATATACAATACATCCTCAAATTAAGACATATTAATTGCCTAAGATCTAATCCGGTCACAAACCACATATAGAACCTGTGTACACGCTCGTCACGTCGTGTACATGTCGCTTTTCACATAACACAAATAGGAAATAAAGGCCAAATCCTAAGGGATATTTAGACCCAAATGATAAAGGTCGAATTTTTAATCAAATATTCAAAGTCAATTAAAAAGTCAACATGGGATCGCACCTCGGAACCCGACAAAACTCACAAATTTCAATAACTCATCAGAATAGGAGTCCAACCATATAAGTTTCATCCAAATCCGACTTCGAATCGATGTTCAAATATTAATATTTCACTTTAGAAAAGTTTTGCTAAAAACTCCCAATTTCACTTTTAGATTTACCAATCAAATGCAAAAATTAAAAGTGAAATCATAAATAATAATTAAATCCGAGTGAAGAACACTTAATCAAAGTGGGTGAAAATCGCCTCAAAAATTACCTCAATCCAAGCTCCCAATCTTAAAATATAATAAAATGAGCTTAAAGTCCCAAAGTTAACAACTTATATGCATTGCCCAGCTATGCCCTACGTGGTCGCGGTTGTACCCTCGCGATCGCGATGCACAAAAATACACTGTCTTAAAAACTGCTACCCGAACGTGGATGAATAGATGCGAATGTGACCTCTGCTGACCCCAACACATCGTGAACGCACTGCCTAATGCGCGAACGCGAAGAACATCAATCACAACACTCAGCGAATGCACTTCACCTGACGGGAACGCAGTGCATAAACCACTAGGAACTCAAAATGCACTTTGCGATCTCGGCGCTCCTACGCAATCCTGATGCTCATCAGACCAGCACCAGAAATTAGAGAAACGAGCAATCAACAACAAGGGGAGATGGTCCCAAACCACCCCGAAATACACCCGAACCCCTCGATATCCCGTCCAAATATACCAACAAGTCCCAAAATATAATATGGACCTATTCGAGGCCTCAAATCCCACAAAATAATATCAAAATCATGAATCACACCTCAATACAAGCTTAATGAACTATTTTCAATTTCCAAATTCCAAACTTGCACTGGACACGTCTAAACATCTCGGAATGACCCCAAACTTTGCACACAAGTCATAAATTACTATACGAACCTATTCTAAGGCTCCAAATACTGAAAGGACATAAATAACCACAAATTCAAATGTGGGTCAAACCAATCAACTCTCCAAACCTTCAAAGTTCTAATTTTCGGTAATTAGTCTCAAAATTATCTAGGAACATCAAAACTCAAATCCGGGCATACACCCAAGTCCAAAATCACCATGCAGACCTAACAGAACCATCAAAACTTCGATCCGAAGTTAAATACATAAAAGTCAAATTTTGTCAACACTTCCAACCTAAGCTTCCAAGTTAGGAACTAAGTATTCCAAATCACTCTGAAATCTTCCCGGAACCAAACCAACCATGCACGTAAATTTATAATATATTATTTGAAGTTACTTAAGACCTCAAATCACCAAACAAAATGCCAATACTCAAAATGGCCGGTCGGATTGTTACACCATATATACATACTAGTTGGGAGCCTCGACTCCGTTGATTGTAGTATGCCCGCCTTACTTGCCATACTTGAGCAACATTATGATTATCTATTGAATTGGCAAAAGCATGTTTTAGATCTTTCGACTGTTTTATATCTTGATAACTGTTTTCATAAGGATATTTACTATTCCAGTTCCAGGTTTGTTATTATTTTTGTAATGTAAGTATTCAGATGCATCTAGCCTCGCCACTACTTCTTCGAGGTTAGACTTGATATTCACAGTGTACCGACTGTGGTGTACTCATACTATGCTTATGTATATTTTTGTATTGGTTCTGAGACTGGTATTACGATATCCTTTGAGTTGAACAGGAGTGCATTATTAGAGACTTAGTGGTGAGTTTGTAAGGCCCCGTAAAATATTTCCTAAAAACTCGGGTTCAGTGATGCCAAGGTAGGAGTGCATAACCATTTCGCGGGCCACATTCTTATTGCATATCCCGGCTTGGGATTTTTCGGAGAGAGGTTTTGCGGTGCACTATGCGACCACAGAACCGTTCTGCGGTGCATTATGCGATCGCAGAACAGGCCTGCGGGCCGCATAGTGACCGCAGACAAGATCAATTCTTTTCCAGTTCTTGCCCCCATTTTTGCGGTCATTATGCGGACCGCATAACCATTATGCTGTTGCATATGCGACCGCGGAACCCGTTCCGGAGCTTCATTTTTGGGGTTTTTAAATCCGACCCTATTTCGTTAAAACACATCCCATGGACCATTTTGATCATATTTTTTAATATTTTTTTAGTGAGAGAGAGGGTCCTAGAGGGATAAGTGATCTTCACCAAATTATTCTTCAATTCTCACCAAAAACCTTGAGGATTATCAAGAGAGGCACCTAGGTCTTCTTCCTAAGAGGTAAGATTCTATCACCCAAACTCTTAATTTCAAAATGTAACTAGAATGGGACATTAGTAAGGTAATTCATGGGGATGGGAGTGCTTACCTTGCATGCATGTATCCTTGTAGTATGTGGGAAGATTATGAGCTAAAAATGACAGATAATGGGTTGGGGAAGGATGGAATCCTCCACAAAAATGGCCTTAAGGCATTGATGCACACCTAGTGTTTGATAATATGTTCAAATAAGCTAAAACCATGTTCATCTTCCTAATTTTGGTTCAATTTTGTTATATTGCTAAAATAGATTGAAGTGGCTAATATTTCGAAACATCTTAGAGTTTTAAGGAGCTCAATTGAGGTATGTTGGCTAAACCCTCTTCTTCTTAGAATCGAACCCTACGGTGATCATGTAATTGGAGTAAGCCCTTAATCATTATAGAATTGGCGATTTCTAAACGTGTTTGTGTTGAAGGATGTAAGTTCAATATTTATTCTAAATACTTCATCATGTTATCTTGTCATTGAGTATGTGTTCAAAAATGTGGAATATGTGTTATAAATGTTAAGACTTCATGTCATAATCGAAATAAAGGTTGTTATGCCAAATTGTATGAAAAGCCTCTATGTGCCTAAGATTCCCAAATTGCTCATATGCGAATTTAATATCTTGAATGGGAAGCCTTATTGTTGTTGATAATGATAATGATATTGAATGTGAAAAAAGGGGTCTGGAACTATGAAATATGACCAAGTGCCAAGAATGACTTTGTAATCATAATCACTAGTGTCAATGAATCGAAAGTATATGAAAGAAGTACGATGTGAGATGATTGACTGAAAAAGGTAATGTCTCAAATGAGATGGTCTAGCCGGTCGGGTCGATATCGGACTCCGTGTAAGGACACGGTGGTATTGTGGATGAAATTATGAAAAGGGTTAATATCTCAAATGAGATGGCCTAGCAGATCGGGCCGTGATCGGACGCCATGCCGCACACATGGTGGTACTATGCTGGAGAGTTATAATGAAATTGTGGTAATGTCTCAGATGAGGTGGCCTAGCCGATCGGGCTGAGATCGGAATCCATGTAAGAATACGGAGGTATTGTGAATTGTGAAATATCGGTACTAAAGGTCACCCAACCTAGTAATATGGAAATTGTCTTGAAAATGTATATGATCCTTAACTTGTTGTTTTACTATTATTTGAAGCACTTATTGAATTCTTGACTGTTCCACTTGTATTATTATTCATTCTATTGAGTTGGTGTTTAGCTATACATACTAGTGCTATTCGACGGTACTAACATCCCTTTTGCCGGGGGCACTGCATCTTTAAATGGATGCAGGTGGTTACATAGCAGACAGTGCGGATCACAGATAGTGTTGCATCCTCTTCTCAGCGAACTCGGTGAGCCCCATTTCATTCAGGGGTCATGTATTGTACCTTTCGTTTAGATTAGGGTCACTTTTGAGGTATAGCCGGGGCCTTGTTGCCGGCACCATCTTTACTCTCTTTTGTATCTTTAGAGGCTCCGTAGATACTATGTGGGTTGTATATGGGTGTTGGGAATGTTAAACAAGTATATGTTATGTTGATCACTTGTTCCACTCAGACTATAAGAAATGTGTATTTTAAGACTTAAAGGCGCAATGTCTAATGAGACAATTTAAGATTGTATGAATGAGCTTCCTACTGTATAATCAATGAAATCACGTCTTTTCTTGATCAGGGATGAATTGGGTAGAAAGTATCTAACAGGCTTGCTCGGTCGGGTTCCCTCGGTTGAGCACCGGTCGCGCTTCCCGAGGTTGGGGCATGACGGAGTTTTCATACTGTGTCGATTCGCAGCACATGGAATCCCCGTCTTTATTTAACTTCTATCTATTTTATTTCTGATAGACATTTGTGATTATGTATTCTGACTTGTACTTATTCAACAGTTGCTCGTGTACTTGTGTTACCTAGTTCTTGGGGGTGTACTCTTTTGGTCGTGTTTAGACCATGTCATACCTGTATTAGATATTTTACTTCTTTAAGATTTTTCCTACTTTTAATTAAAGGAAATTGGACTTTATGCTGTTGATTGTGGGTTGGCTTGCTTAGCAAGTATGGCTAGGTATCATCACGCCTTGAGGCAGGATTTTGGGTCGCAGCACATGGCTTCTTGACAAGTTTAATTTGACCTTTCGTGATCTCAAGCATGGTATTCATAATGACGTGCTAGATATTGTGATAATCAAGTAGTATGGGTACACTAGACTAAAATCTAGGAGAGGTGTTCTACAACAATACTTCCTGGGAGTAGCTGGGCTGCTGAGGTATCTAAGAGGATGGAGATAGCGCTTGAAAAGAACAAGAGACTGAAAGAAGACAATGCTGGACTGAGAAAGGAAACTAAGGAGCTTAGAGAGGAGCTTAGGTAGGACAGAGAAGCCCATGCTCAGCAGATAGCTGCTCTGCTGAAGGCCTTTACCCCATTCACTTTTCAACCTTGACCTTGTTTCTTATGATATCCTTAGGTTTCAATTTAAGTGTCTGGTTTAAGTGTCTTTCTCTTTTATTTGCTTTGGCTAGTTTGGTGCAGTTTTATTTAGACAATCTTATTTTGTATAGCTGTTTGATTTGGGCTTTAATGGCTTAACTGGCACTACCTTATAACAGTTGCTACTTGTTTTTGTTTATGCTTTTGAGATGGCTAATATTCTTATATTGATGTTTGATAAAGTTATTTTCTTTGTGCTTGTATTGTAGCCCGAGCAGTCATTAGTTTTACATTACTTAAACGTTGTTTTTATCCGTAAAGTATGCAGCTTTCCGATAATGCCAAAAGGGGAAGATGACGGGGGTGCTTATACTGATTGAAAGGTTCTTTTCATTCTGGCTAAAGTTGAACTTTTTCTTGTCTGTGGATATACATGAAACAACTCAAAAACTATGACATAATCTAATTCATAAGTACAATATTTGTCATCATCAAAGATAAAGAATTTATTTAGTCCTGATATATTTTGATGATTAATAAAGTTGTGTAGTGTATATGTGCTAAGAACCAGGTCTTTATAATCAAGTAACCGGTCTTCTCTGAGCTGTAGTAATTTATTATGGTAAAAGTTAGAAATCAAAATATGAGTTATCTTAGGAAAAGAGAACCGTGATATCTTTCACTAATTGACTGAGTAAATAACATCTTGTTGAGATTTTTTAGGATCTTAGTGGTAGCTGGCAGCAGAACTATTTTTGGAGGGACGTTACGCGACTTAAGGAGTCCTATCATTCTTAGGACTCCTAAATATTAGGTTGCCATTTTTACGGGCTAATTAACGAAGGATGTACATATTGTTTTCCTTGGTTATGCAGAAGGTTCACTCATACACACAGAAAGCTTGTGTATTTAGTCCAGCAAGTCTCGTGAAGTGCTTAATCCCAGTTCACTCTATATGTATGTGAAGAACAAGACAAAAGTATTTGGTCTTTGCAAATGATACATGCATTTAAGCCAGTCTAGTTCATTTGTATTAGGTTATCGAGTTATAATTTTATTTTCTTTCAAAAGTACAATTGGTTTAGTTTGTTTTACTTTCATACATACAAGTTAGAGTAACTTACAAGTGTATGACAGTTGTGGGACTATTAGGGAAGGATATAGTGTTAAGTCTTACATTGCAAGTGTTGTAATCTGAACTTTTTTCCGGCTCATTTATTTTAGTGGATTTTGGAGCTAAACTCTACAGGGTAGGTCGTAATTTCTTTAAACCTTTTGAATCGGGTGTATTTTCACGTTAAATCCTATGTTCTTTAGTTATCCCTACTTTAGTTTACTGTTTCTAAACAACACGAGTTAAAGAACTAGGTCCTTAGACAAATTCTAGGGAGTACTCAATTCAACAAAAGGTTTCAAGCAAGTTAGCCCTACTGTGATCCACCTTCCAGATCCTCCTTTATCTCTTAATACAATAGTTTATACATACAAAATTGGAACAAAAAAATCAAATAGTTTGTGTAATAGTTTGACTAGACTTGGCAATTTTAGGCCTCATTTATTTTTTTTTTAAGATTAAGACGTCTGAATCTGAATACATATCTGAATATCAAAATGTGTATTAAGATTAGGATATCTGAATCTAAATACATATCCGAATATTAAGATGTGTATGAAGATCTGAATACTAAATAATTAAGACTGTTTGATTTTTAACATCTGAATGTATAAATTTTATCTTTATTTAAAAGTTAATAAACATAAAATTCAAATGAAATACTAATTAATATAATATTCTATTAATAAAATCTATAGTGTTTTAAAATATGATAGTTGCTGGTGGTGATGGCTAACGATGGTGCTTGTGAATACCGACTAGAGACATTGGTTGGTGATAATTTTGGTTGACGGTGGTGGTTTAGGGTAGTAGCTAGTGGTGATTTGTAGTGATGGCGATTATTATTGAGGATGTTGGTGATGGGTGGTGATAGTTAATAATGACGGGCGGTGGTAGTTGTTATTGAGGAAGGTGGTGGTAGGTGGTGGTAGTTTATAATTATGGACAGTGCCAGCTATAGTTATTGATGGTGATGGGGTGGATAGTTGTGGTAGTTGAGGTGGAAGAGTGTTGATTGTGGTTGGGAATGATGGTGGTGGAAGTGGTGGGGATGGCGGTGGTGGTAGTAGATAATGGTGGCGGCTATGATTGAGGATGATGGTGGTGGTGGGTGGTATGGTGGTAGTTAATAATGGTAGGCAGTGGGGGCAGTTAATAATAAATATGGATAATAGCATCTTAATGAAATTAAGTCTCTGTTATATGGTAGGTGGTGGCAGTAGTTAATAATGAATATGGATGATAGCATCTTAATGAAATTAAGTCTCTGTTATAGATCTTAATCATATAGACCCATTCAGACTCATTAAGTGGTTGTGAAGTTAAAAAAAACAAACACACTTAATTATCAAGATCTGAATAATTAAGGTTCAGACTTTAAAAACAAACGCACTTAATGTCTGAGATCTGAATGATTAAGATTAAGATCTTTATTAAGTGCAAACAAATGAGGCCTATCCTTGGGGATGCTACTGTTAGTTTTCGATAATAGTAGCCTCATTTATCTAGCCAAAAAAATATACTCCCTTCATTTTAATTTATGTATTTTAGTTTGACTAGGCACGAAATTTAAGAAAGTAAGAAAGACTTTTAAATCTTGTCGGCTTAAACTAATAATGTGCGTAATACACCATAATATCCTTGAATCTTGTGATCTTAAATATGTCATATGAAGAGTTGGAGTTAAAAAGTTACAAAAAAAAAAAAAGAGATTGTAGTAGACTAAAAAAGAAAGTAAAACACATAAATTAAAAGGAAAGAATACAACTTTTTTTAACTAACAAAACCGCCTACATCATTGTCCAATAATTTTTCAGAAAATCTCACTTTTTACCTATTAAGCTCAAATTATTTACCCTTTAATACCCAGACCCAAACTATTTATTTTCCTACTCATGCGGTCCAAACTATTTACCTAACCCACCCATTAGCGGATTTTCATACCCGGCCCAAGCTATTTCACCTAGCGGCCCACGCAATTAGCGAATTCCCATACCCATCGTCATTTAATTCCTCATTTAATTTGTCTTCCTCCTTTAACGCTATAGACTTCGTTTCAAAACCTCTATAACCAAACCATGAGAACCCATATTTCACCCAGCATTTACTAATTTGACTTTTGAATTTTTTTCTTTAGATTTCGTTCTATCTCTTTGTCTAATAGTAATTTCTGGGCGAAACCTTTGGATGTGAAAGTACATTTTAGTGAAAGTGGGTTTTCAAAATCATAGAATTTATATTTTTATTTATGCTTTTGTGAATCAATGTCTGTAGGTTGTTGTTTTCACTATGGGTCGGAAGCAATGTGCGCGTAGATGGTGGCGTAGTGCACAACATCATTCTTCAACCCAAGTAGCTGCTGAATCCGTTGCCTCAGTCATGTCCTGTCCTAGTTTTTCATTATTTTCTGATTCTCCGTCTGTGTTTAGTCCTAACCCCAGCAGTAGTCGTCTTGAAAACACAATTGAAAATGCCGAATTAGAGGGAGGGAAAGGCAACAATATTGATGCTTCGTCAGTCGATGGAACTCCTTACCAGTCATTACCCGAAATAAATTCCGAACCAGTCATAGCAGGTATTGCGGTGAATGATAAGGGAAAAGCTAAAGTTGTTGAGGATTCTGAATTAGGGGGAAGACGACGTGAATCTGTGCATGAAGCAGAGACTCAACCAGTCGATGTTGATTGTAGCGATGGTTCTCAAGTAAAGAAGAGAAAAATTGGTGTCGTACCCAAGAAGGTAATTTCCTTAAAATTAGGATATGTGCTTTTGAATATATAGTACATTGTTATTTTTTGATTTTCTGGTATACTTTTGTATTATATTATAGTTATAGTCAGTTGTGGAAAGTGGGAACGACCTTGTACAACTGTATACCCTATTGGTATAGCTATATAATATATTGGTATCATATGTTTGTTGGAACCTCAGTTGAGGGAACGACCCCATACAAGTATATACCCTGTTGGTATAGCTATATACTATATTGGTATCATACCTTTTTGGCAATATTAACTTTCTTTAATTGGTACGCTATCTGATGTTTTTAAATAATAGTAGTGTAGTACAATATCTTAAAATACTTTATTATATTAATATGTGTTACACTATTTTTTGATTTTTATCGTTATGCATGTGTGTTATGTAATAGTAGAATAGTCATATATAGTTGGCGAAAATTAACCAGCAGAACTGTATAACCTGTTGGTAGAATTATATGCCGTATTGGTATCGTATGATAGTTGTAATATTTTTTAATTGTTTTAGCTGCATTTTTAAGTGAATTCTATTTCTAAAATTATTTATATGATCATGTTTTACATTGTTGAGATTCCCTTGTGCCTATGGACATAGAGTATGTATGTTATGTAATAGTTTTTACAGTTATAGGCAGTTGGTGGAATAACCTCGTCAAACTATATACCTTGTTAGTATAGCTATATACTATATTGGTATATTGGTATCATATGCTTTTGGATCCTTTTTTGGTTTTATTGGCTATATTTAATTGGTACACTATTTGTTTTTTCTTTAATAATAGTAGTATCGTATAATATCTTGAAAATACTTTATAGCTGCATACTTTTTCAATTTTTCTCTTTATGCATGTCTGTTATGTAATACTAGTATAGTCATTTATAGTTACCGGAAATTAGCCAGTAGAATTGTATGCCCTTTTGGTATAGTTATATGCCATGTTGGTATCATATGGTAGTTCTAACATTTTTGGTTGTTTTAGTTGCATTTTTAAGTGAATTCTATTTCTGAAATTATTTATATGAATGTGTTTTGTAGTGTTGGGATTTTCTTATGCCTATGGACATAGATTATAAACCAAAGGTAGATTGGGATACCAATTGCCATGTCATTCGTCTGTTGAAAGAGAATTTAACAAAGACGCAACTTCAGATGTTTAAGAAAATATGCTTTGGATATTTGCCACCAGTTATTGTGCAGATTCGGGTTATGCGCTATTTACTTATTAGAGAAGTACATCATGAGGTGTAAATGAGATGCGGTTTGTAGTGAGTGATTCTAGGTTGCGCTTTGGTTTGGGTGAATTTGCACTCGTTACTGGGCTGAAATGTAAGGGTGATACAAGTATAGAGAGCGTACCAGAGAATAGGTTGATTTCAAAATATTTGGGACTGCATCTGTGACATTGGCCCAACTAGTAGAGTATTTTACAAAGAAGAAATGGAAGACAGGTGATGATGCGTTGAAGATAGCAGTTCTTTATTTTATAAATAAATTCTTACTTTTTCTGCTCAAAACAAAGGCTATTTCACGGTCTTACATTGACTTAGTTGAGTGCGTTGATTTTAATAATTATCCCTGGGGTATAGATGTTTATAACGCTACAATCGATTCATGTTCCAACAAGTTTCAAGATAAGCCTTCTTTTTATAGACTCGGTGGCTTTTCGATGGCTTTACAGATTTGGTTGTATGAATGCTGCTCAAGTTTGGATGGTCGCTTTGCTAATCATATTGGAAACAACCTTCCACGAATTTTGAATAGGGTAGTCAAAGATCAACTACGGAATGAGCGAGTTGCTTTGCGAATATTTAGCTTGCAATGCGGGCAAGCAATTTTCTCATACTTTTATTGCATCTTTTAATATTTTGGTACATTAGTTTAGTCACAGGTAGTTGTAGCAATATCTCAGAGCAATGATATACTATGTTGGTATACAGGTATATCATATTGGTATCATATGGTAATAGGGACTCTTTTCTGCTACTTATAATTTTATTGCTACTTATACTTTTAATTTTCTCATACTTTTATTGCATCTTTTAATATTTTGGTACAGTAATTTAGTCATAGGTAGTTGTAGCAATATTCCAGAGCAATGATATACTTTGTTGGTATACATGTATACCATATTGGTATCATATGGTAATAGGAATCTTTTCTGCTACTTATACTTTTAATTTTCTCATACTTTTATTGCAACTTTTGATGTTTTAGTATAATATTTTAGTTACAGGTAGTTGTAGCAATATACCAGAGCAATGATATACTCTATTGGTATACATGTATACCATATTGGTATTATATGGTAATAGGGATCTTTTATCTTTCCATGTTTTATTATTATTCCTATTTCTAACTAGTGTCAATAATAATTGCAGCTAAAGAACATCACCCCAACTGATGCTGAGAAGAAACTATTTGATGTGTGTGCTCTAAACTTTGAAATTGAAGTTGATTGCACTGACAGTCAGCCTGATAGCTTTCAGGTTTTTGGCACTCAATTGTCAAAGACATAAAGTATGCATCAAAGTACTAGAGGTAATTCCGAACCTACCAATACTGAGGTAATGAAGGAGTTACAAGGTTTGAAGCTTTTTGTAGAGACCAAGTTTGAGGAGGTGCTTATAGCTATTGGTAGGCAGTCAATGAAACCAAAGAAAAATTCAGCGGTATTGTTCTTTTATATAATATAATGCTATAGTATATTGTTCAAAGATGCAATATATGCTTATAGCATATTATTCCATTCTTTACTTTTAGTGCACATAGTACTCTTGTAATAAACATAATAATAAAATTGTTATTTTCTCATTTTTCAGCAAAAGTAACAGGATAATGATCCTTACTTTGGTGAGATGCATAAAGATTATGACCAGTTTGAAAGGGGCGACAGTGGGAATGATCCTGTAGTTATTGGAGATAGCATGCCCAAAGCGCCTTCTAGTATGTAAATCACATATTTGGTTTTTTTTTTTTGCTATTGTTTTATGAAAATAATACTCTTTATTATACTTTTATATGTTTAGTGTCTGGTTTTGGTGGGGTTGGTCGAGAGGGTGGTACCAGTGGTATCAATGTAAAGAACGTCACAGCAAGGCATGGCGTAGTTAATGCTGATTTGCGTTCTGGTAAAATATTGTCTATGCAATTTTTTTATTCTTTTTTTATTTATTTAACTTTATATGTTTGTGCTTTCACTAACCTCTTTTTTTAACTTTTTTCGGCCCCCTTTGTAAATGAGAATGATCTTGGCTTGGATTCTAACTTTGAACTGTCTGCATCTGCAATTGATCAAATCACCGCCATTACACAACAGGCAAAATATAAGCAGTCATCTCAAGATGTTAAAAAGTCTGGACCTGCTCTGTTGCCATCAGAAATCCCTGCACAGACACGACCAGATGTTGTTATTGAGTCTAAAACTCCTCATTTACTACAAAATACTGCTCTACAGGGTACAATTGTTGATGTTACTAATTTTGAAGTTGGTATGTAAATGAGAGATTTTTTATAGTTTTTTTAATTTAAATAGTGATGTTGATAATGCTTTTATGTGTTCAGCATCTCGGGTTGATGGTGTTGGTCAAGCGGATGTTAGTGACAGTAATGTGAATTTGCCTTCTGGTAACGTCTTCTATATATAACTTTTCATTTTTTTTAAATTTCTTAACTTTGTATATTTTTTCATTCACTAACATTTTGTGATTTAAGCTCCTAGTCAACACAAGGGTGATCTTGGCTTGGATTCTGATTTTGAATATACTGAGTCTCAACTTGATATAATTGATGTCATTATACAAGGAGGGAGACATAAAGTAAATCAATCTGGGAATGAACTGGCAACTCATGATGTAAATAAGTCTAAACCTAATCACTCGGTATCAAGTACTGTTGTCCAGACACGAACAGATATTGAAAAAACTCCTGCAGATTTCACACGGAGAAGGCGCCCTGCAGCTATAAAATAGTCGCCATATAGGAATGACTGGAAATCTGGTGTTAGTGCAGTTGGGGGATCTTCGAAGGTTATCAAAGGAAGATTTTCATTTGTAAATGACATTTCAGTGGCTATTGATTATTAGCTTACGACTGTATTCTCAAACTTTATTGAATCAGACATGCAATTGGGAGAGTGCGTATTCGTTTCCATGTACTTTTATTTTCATGTTTTCTTAATTTTTGTTGATGTATTTCTTATCCATATCTTCTTTTATACGAAATAGGAAAGTGTATTTACCTGGTGATTGGAAGCTGGACCCTTGTTTTGACTTTGAAGTTGAACAGATTGATGATAAGATATTTTTCCACACATTAAACTATTCTGGAAGGCCACTGTCTAGTTCGGTATGTGTACTGTTTTTTATTTATATTTTTATATTAGTTCATGCATATTGTTAGTGTTAGTCATGTTTTCTTCCTCTCTTTTTTTCAGCACTTGAATATTATATTCTACTATCTTAGGAAGAAGGCAAAATATGAAATTAATATGCCAATCAAAGTCACAACTACATATACTCTTTTTAATAATATCATTCAAAAGGTTTACACAAAATTTGTAAAAGGTGGGAAACAAGATCATTTGATTGATAGATCAGACGATATCATGGAGTATATGAAAGGATTTAGGATGCATTGCAATACTCCATGGCACCAGATTGATCATGTCCTCTTTCCAATTAATTTGGCAAAAAAGTGGCATTAGATATTGGGGTTTGTATCATTCCATAAGAGATATTTTTATGTATATGACTCGCTACGTAGTCGAAAGCACAAAAAAGCTATTCAAAAGGCGGCAGAGGCATATTCTGTGTTGATCCCCCTGTTTCTAGTTAGCATTGAATTTTATAATCAAAGAAGTGACATTGTAGTTTAAAATAGTCTGCACATGGGAAAGGACTTGACTGGTCCATTTGAGATTGAACTGATTACAAATCTGCCATCACAGCAAAATTCATAAGAATAGTTACTTTTTTTACTTTATTTTCCTCATTCATATTAACATTTTTCACTACTAATCGATTTTTATATTCTATTCATTTGTTTTATTTTAGAGATTGTGGAATATATGTTGCATGCTTTGCTGAGTACATTATTGAAGGTCTTCCAATCCATGTTGCCAATTTTGATGTGGATAGTCTTCGAGCCAGGTTTGGTATACTGTTGTGACACTATGGGAGGAACAAGCAGTTGCATGGTGAATTAAGTGAATCTGAGGCTCCAGTAGTAACAAAAAAGACTTGTGGAAAGAAGCGCAAGAAGTAGTATAGGTCTCTTTTTGCTTTTAGTTAATCGTAGCATGAAAACTTTGCATGATTTTAATAGTTTTTGGTGAAGTATGGTATTTTGCATTATTAGATTATGAAAACTCTAGCTTTTAAAAGTGTGTTCTAGGAAATAGTACAATATGCTGCTATAACCGTTTTAATGTTGGAATCTATCTTCAGTTTGTTTTATTTTGGAAAATTGTACGAGTTTTAATTTTGGCAACATATTTATTTGAATGAGAAGAAATATTTTTAGAAAGCGAATTGGTTTTGGATTTGTATTGAGAGCAGTTTTTAGTTGTAGTTGAATCTAAGAAATTCTGTGCAGATTTTGCGTTGCCGCACCAGTTGTATTCTACAAAGATTTTGGTTTATGTATATTAGTGTAGTACAACTATATACCAATCAGGTATACAGATATACCATTTGGGTATCACGTTGAATTTGAGTACCTTTTTTCCTGCAGAAATTAGATGTAAATACTGACATGAGTTGCAAAGTGTGCCAATTTTGTTGAGGAAGTATGTACAAATATTGCATTTTTTGGTGCACCGCTTGTATTTTTGCACATATTTTGGGTTAACCATATTAGTGCAATACAATTATATACCAATAAGGTATACAAATATACCATTCAGGTATCACATTGTATTTGAATACCTTTTTTCCTGCAGTAATTAGATGTAAATGGCTTCCAATTTGTTATACTTCAATACTGACATGAGTTGTAAAGTGTGCTTATTTTGTTGAGGAAGTATGTACAGATGTTGCATTTTATTGGTGGACCACTTGTATTTCTACACATATTTTGGTTTACAAATATACCATTCGGATATTACATTGTATTTGAGTACCTTTTTTCCTGCACCAACTGCATGTAAATGGCTTCCAATTTATTATACTTCAATACTGACATGAGTTGCAAAGTGTGCCCATTTTATTAAGGAAGTATGTACAAATGCTGCATTTTTTGGTGCACCACTTGTATTTCTACCCATTTTGGTTTAACCATAGTAGTGCAATACAACTATATACCAATAAAGTATACAAATATACCATTCGGGTATCACATTGTATTTGAGTACCTTTTTGTTATACTTCAATGCTGACATGAGTTGCAAAGTGTGCCCATTTTATTAAGGAAGTATGTACATATGTTGCATTATTGGGTGCACCACTTGTATTTCTACACATTTTGATTTAATCATATTAGTGCAATACAACTATATACCAATAAGGTATACAAATATACCATTTGGGTATCACATTGTATTTGAGTACTTATTTTCCTGCAGTAACTGTATGTAAATGGCTTCCAATTTGTTATACTTCAATACTGACATGAGCTACAAAGCGTGCCCATTTTGTTAACGATGTATGTACAGATATTGCATTTGGGGCACCACTTCTATTTCTGCACATATTTTGATACCAATAAGGTATACAGATATACCACCTGGGTATCACATTATATTTGAGCGCCTTTTTTTCCTGTAGCAACTAGATGTAAATGCATCCCACTTTTATATACTAAAATAGCTAATAAATAGATTCTTATTGAAAACACAAGTAGCCATATAAAAAAGTTTCCAAAAAGTAATTTGGCAAAGAATCGCCATACCAAATATATGTCTAGTGCAAGACATGTATTTTATTTCTTTGATTCAAATGATATGATTCTACAATATATCAATTCTAAAAAAAATATTGAAGCATTATATCAATCTCTCTTTGGAATATTTCGGTACGTTCTCCGGTTGTGTTCTTTTTCCCGCATAATGCACATGTAATTGTATTTCCTTCCTAACCTCCTATGCCTCTCTTCTTTTTAGGTCTTCCTGGTTTGATTTTTCCTTTTGGTGGCAGTACAACCTACGAAGAGACATGTTCTGTAATTTGCCATGTTATTTCATCCGGCAAAATATTTACAAGTATCTCATATATTTTCAGCAAGTAGTCTATGTTGTAGCAATCCGAGCAATACTTGTATGAATCCATATACAATTTTTGTATAACTGCCATTGCATGTAGATATGGAATATCGTCTAGCTGAAACCTTCCACAAGTGAGTGTTTTTCATGTATGCGCACCACATTTCTTGTTTGGCCATCAATTACCAGTTATTTACTAAAATATCTAAGGTGCAGAAGTAAAACTACAGTACATGCAGTGTTTTATGATTCTGAAAATGCATACCGTCATTGTCTGCGATAAGATAGTATTATCTGCTTATATTTTTTTTATACTTTTCACCGATCTTCATAAATAATTCCATGGCATCCTTCCGATTTGTGTAATTCCCTTTCTGAATCAATGTCGTCATAAAGTCAAGCAAATTCATGTCTCTTACGTGTTTGTTTGTTGTATTTACTGATTCTGCAATATTTGATGTCATGGTCATGGTTCTATTTGCCTTGGAATGTGCTCGGGACCATTTATCATATCCAATATCCATTAGTTATGTTTTCACTCTACTATCAATAGCTTCTAACTCTGCTATATGCCTGTTGAGTTCTTCAACAGTGTATGCTCTTGCTAACGAAAAGTATACTTCTTTGATTTGTTTTTGGCTCTTCTTGAAGTTCGTCTTTGTGTTGTTCCACAAATGTAACATACATGCAAAATGAGGGACTTTTGAATAAATAATTTAAGTTTCTCTCCATATACCATCATGCATGTCTGATACAATGCATATTCCCTCTCTTTGTCCATAGATTTCTCTGAACTGCACGAAGAACCACTCCCACGATGCATCGTTTTTTGAATCAACAATTGCATATGCGAGGGGTAGAATTTGCCATGTAAAACCAAAGGAAAAAATATTAGTTACAACACACAATATTAATATATCATTTCATATAGTAGTATAGTCATAGGTAGGTGCAAGTATGTAGCAAAATAATTATATACTATGTTGGTATACTTGTATACCATATTGATATCATATGATATTTGAATATCTTTTTTGTTGCTTTAACTGAATGTAATTGGATTGCATTTTTAAAATAGTAAAGTACATCAATTATTGAATACTGATTCTGAGACAATTGTTTTTCTTACCCTCTACGTCTTGCGTGGAAGCCGTGAGTATGGTCCCTCTGTATGTTGACTTTAAAAAACTTCCATCAACTACAACTGTTGGCCTACAATAGATCTAGCCTCTAATCGATGCATATATAGCTATGAATGCATACAAGAAGGTCCCATCTTGTCACGATCCAAAATCCACCTAGTCGTGATGGCATCTAACCCAACCTGTCAGGTAAGCCCATTAACAACTATCCAATTTAAATGAGATTTATTAAGAAAAGAAATAAAAATACATTTGCTTTTATACAAGAATTTTCCAAGGATTGGTAGTACAAATCATGAGCTTCTAAGATTAGAATTTACAAAGCTGGTATAAAATAAATACATCATCTGTTCGAAATGTACATAAACAAATGTTTATAAATCTAAGAATACCATGGACAAGAGGCAGCTACAACCGGAATGCATGTACATCTTCAAATCTATATCCCGTCGATCACAGCAACATCAACATCCAACATCTGCACGCAAGGTGCAGAAGTGTAGTGTGAGTACAACCGACCACATGTACTCAATAAGTAACAAACCTAACCTTAGATTGAAAGTAGTGACGAGATGGAACACAGGTCAGGGTCCAACACCAATAGCCAACAACAGTTCATAACAACATAATGGAAATAATAAAAGAAGTAGCTCAGAGATAAAATGCTCAGCTCGTTCACAGTTCCAAAAAAATAGGCCTACTTTTCAAATATATCAGTGAAAACCCAAATCCTTTACGGAAATCACCAAATTTATGAGTAAGTTTGAAAACTGTAATTTTTCCCAAAAACTTTTCAATAACAGATAAGATGTTTCATTATCAAATGGCATGAGGAAAATACGTCTCTATGCCTACATGTCAATATGCAGGTAAAATCATTAATGACACCAAAACCGGAGTGGCAGAAAGAAATGCATCTCTATGTATGTATCTCAAGTATGCATGTCAAATGCAATGTATTTCAGTGATGAACTCATGTACCCACACTCTCAGAGTACTCAATTTTACTGTCTCACATTTTTCACTTATCATACTCAATCACTCGACACGCTCAGTCACTCAATACTGTATATGGCCAATTCAGCCCAGGGAAAATCCATCATATATATATATATATATATATATATATATATATATATATATATATATATATATATATATATATCAACTGACAGTCAGTCACTCAGTACTGTATAGGGACAATCTAGCCCGGAGAAGATCCATCCCCAAATATAAATGCTTCGGGCAAAATCCATGCCCAGGGAAGATCCACCCCTCAATATAATCAACTGCGCTCACTGGCGGTGTGTACAGACTCCGGAGAGGCTCCTTCAGCCCAAGTGCTATAATCCGCACGGACAACTCACGTGTCATCATCTCAATAACCTCACAATCAGGCCCTCGGCCTCACTCAGTCATCAATCTCTCCAGTCTCTCGGGCTCACAATATCATGAAACTAGCCTAAAAATGATGATATGATGTATAAATAAATAACAATAGAGACTGAGATATAATATGCAATGAATGTATCTAACTGAGTACGAAATTACAATTCAAACATATAATTCGATAGCAGAAATGACCTCAGTGGGTCCCAATAATACCAGGATTTGCCTAAGCACGATTTCTAATACGAGTCACAGCTCAATTTCTCTAACACATAAAAAATACATGGAAAACTACAAGTTAATTGCCTACACATTTCTACGGAATCGATTGAGCCTCAATTTTTACGATGCACGCCCACACGCATGTCACCTAGCATGTGCGTCACCTCCAATAAATCATATAACACGTATAATCAGGGTTCATACCCTCAGCTCCAAGTTTAGAAGTGTTACTTACCTCGAACAAGCCAAATCCAATATCGAGTAGGCCAAGCGATGCTCCAAAAATACCATCCCGTGCATACTGACCTTCGAACGACTCAAAATTAGCCAAAAGCAACTCAAATACATCAAATAATGCCAAAGGAAACAAACCCAATCGGTAAAGGTCGAATATTTAATCAAAAGCCCAAAATCAACCCAAAAGTCCAACCTGGGCCCGCGCCTCAGAACTCGACGAAACTTATAAAATCCGACAACCCATTCAATTATGAGTCAAACAATATTAGTTTCACTCAAATCCGACTCCGAATCGACATTCAAAACTCAAAAACTTACTCTATGAAACTTTAGGCTAGAATCCCCAATTCTCTCTTTAAAACTCATAATCCAATTACAAAAAATGAAGATAAAATCACGAAATATAATCAAAACCGAGTGTAGAACACTTACCCCAATCCTTGTGATAAAATTTGCCTCTAAAATTGCCTCAATCCGAGTCCCACATCTCAAAATATGAGAAAAGAACCCAAAACCTCGATATACAGCTTCTGCCCAGCATTTTCGCATATGTGGTCAAATCGTCGCATCTGTGACCACCGCTTCTACGGTAAATATCTCGCTTCTGCGAGCAAACCCAACTCAGCAGCCATCGCTTCTGCGAAAACTCACTTCGTACCTTCGCACCTGCGTGTCCACAGGTGCGGCTCTGCCATCGCACCTGCGCCATACCTCGTCCCTGCAACCCAAGGCACCACTTCCGTGCTTCAGCAGGTGCGGCCCATCTCACGCATCTGGGGAGCCCTACTCCGGCTCCATACCCAATCCTGCGATCCCTTTGTCTCTTTTACAACCATCGCACCTGTTCAATTTCAACCGCATGTGTGGAATACCAGTACCAAAAACTACCAGCAACCAAACACAAATTGAGAAATGGTCCGAACCTCGTCCGAAACTCACCCGGGCTATCCGGGACCCCGTCCAAATATACTAACAAGCCCTATAAGATTATGCGGACCTACTTGAGGCCTCAAATCACGCATAACAATATCGAAACGACGAATCACACCTCTAATCAAATATAATGAACTTTGAATCTTTCAACTTTCAAAACCTGTGCCGAAACATATCAAATTATTCCGGAATGAACCCAAATTTTGCACACAAGTCCCAAATGACATAAAAAAACTATTCTAATTACCAAAACCACAATCCGAACCCGATATCATCAAATTCAACTTCCGGTCATACTTACAAACTTCCCAAGCCTTTAAATTTCTAATTTTTGCCAAAAAAAGGTGTTGAATCCTTCTAGAAATATCCAAATGCAACTCCGGGCATACGCCCGAGTCCAAAATTACCATCCGGCCCTAACGGAACCATCAAAACTCCATTCCGGGATTAAATTCACAAAAGTTTAACTTGGTCAACTCTTCTAACTTAAAGCTTCAACAATGAAATTCATTCTTCCAAATCGATTTCGAATAACCTGAAAACTAAAACCGACGATTCACATAAGTCATAATACATCATACGGAGCTACTCATGCCCTCAAACTACCGAAAAAAGTGAAATTGATCAAAACGACCGGTCGGGTCGTTACACATCTACTTCAGTGTGTAGTCGTGTCACTGATCCTAGGTTAGCGTACTCTAACATGTAAAGATATGTTGATATTTTCTTGTATGACTCACTTGGTATTCCTCTCAACTATTCCATTGCTTTTTCTTTTGATCTCCATGCTTGCATGTAGCTTAAGTCCATACCATATGCTTTTTGGATGTCTCTTTGGATATTTGTTGGTGTATATATAGTTTTCGGGTCAACAAGTTTATTTTGTACCACAGTTGCAATAAAAGCTGAGACAGCTTGCTTTTGTGAACAAAATCTCTTATCATTTAAACAACTGTGGACAGAATTGAAATCCGTCACATTGAAAAGAATTGATCCTCGTAGACTTGATGCTTTAAGTCTCCAAGTGCATCTTTCATCCACGCAATCAGGGGTATACCTGTTTATAATACAAATACAGTTATGTGTAGAGAAGAAGAATGATCAAAATAATTGTGTACTCAAATAGTATATTGATATGCTAAATATGTATAATATTTACATATATATGTCGTTGTTTGCTTTCAACATAGTATACTGATATAGCATACTTATATACTTTATAAGTATTATGATTTACTGATAAAAAACACAGGCATCTTTCATTCACGCATCAAGGTTATACCTGTTTATAATACAAATACAGTTATGTATCATGTTTTACTGATAAAGAATACACACACAAACCAGTAAAATTCTATACTCACATAGTATACTCATATAACATACTTATATACTATATCAGTATCATCTTTTAATGATAAAAAATACAGACAAACCAGTACAATTCTATACTCACATAGTATACTGATTTAGCATACATATATACTATATCAGTATTATATTTTACCGATTAAAAAATACACACACAAATCAGTACAATTCTATACTCACATAGTATACTCATATAACATACTTACATACTATATTAGTATCATCTTTTACTGATAAAAAACAGAAAAACCAGTACAATTCTATACTCACATAGTATATTGATTTAGCATACATATATACTATATCGGTATCATATTTTACTGATTAAAAAAAATACAAACCAGTATAATTCTAAACTCATATAGTATACTCATATATCATACTTATATACACTATCAGTATCATCTTTTTACTGATAAAAAACACACACACACACACATACAAGCTAATATAATTCTATACTCACACATTATACTGATATAGCATAGTGATATACTATATCGGTATCATGTTTTACTGATAAAAAATACACATACAAACCAGTATAATTCTATACTCACATAGTATACTGATATAGCATCCTGATATACTATATTGGTATCACATAGTCTTTTACTTCAAAAAATTCAGACGAACCTTCTTGGGCATGATTTATTAACCCGATATTGATATTTTTCTCTAACAGCATATTTTTTCATAACGAGAGCCAGCAAGTTCTTGTCTTTGTAACTTTTTCCTTTTTCAACTTTTTGATGAAATTGATCAGTTATGATGTTTGCATGATCAATTTCTATATCGGTATCATCTCCTTCTTGCACATCAAAAGTGCTGATCATATCAGTGCTTTCAAATGTGCAATTTCTGATGAAATTGTAGCAACATCGAAACTGAAGGTGCTTGCAGCTATAGTATTTTTAACAAACGACACACATAGTGGGAGTGTTGTCATCCCTGCACTTGATTTTTTCAATCCCATATAAACACTAACACTCATATCGCTGCAAATTGTAATTGGCGAATATCTTTGAGCAATAGCATACTGAATAACTATTGTGTTACTGTCCTTTTGCAGTTGCTTTGCAATCTCTCTGAGAAGTTGTTTAAATTTCCAACAGGTCTTTATTAGAATTGCATCAACATGAAAGTTTATGAAATTATGGTTATCATCCCATTCTCCACTATGCTGCAGCCAAATTGGTATATTTTCCATGATTATACAGATTCTAAAGTTAAAACTACTTTTATGTCCAAAATCGAATCTCGATAGTGCAAATTTCAACAGTATTAATGTCAAATACTGAATTTCAAAAGAAGATTTTTCAAACTCAAATCAGTTGTTATGATTCAAACCTCGAGATCTCCAGATCTCCAAACCAAGAACATATTTTTCAGTTAAAAATTCAGAAGTTTGGGCGTTAAACTTCTGTAATCTGCGAAATCAAAATCTGAACAACACGATGCGAACTTGAGCATCAAAAGTTTTAGCATCTTCGAAAGTCAAATCAGCTGTTATGATTCGAACAGATTGATACTTCTACAAATTTAAGGAGAGAAAGTCGAATTTTAAAGAGAAATCAGCATCTTCGCTCTGTTTTTTCAGGCTTGCGATCTTCAAATCAGGCTGGCGATCTTCAAATCTTCAACAACGATTCTGTGATACTGGTGGAATCTCAATTTTTGTGCGCTATTTTTTGTGAAATTCTGTCAAATTTGAGCAGCTTTTCCGTTTTTATAGGTAGGGCATTCGCGTGGGTAGTTATTTTGAGATACTCGTATGTTTATTAAATGGGTAGGGGATTGTAATTATTTAATGGGTAGAATTCTTTTATGGGTAGAACAGGATAAATGTTTTAACTTTTATAGGTACTCCTGTCCTTTCCCCGTAATTTATGGCCCAAAACTGGCTATTAGGGCCCATTAAAGTTTTTATTATCGGCGATGCAGAGTGATTTCAACAAGTTTTTCTTGGTTCATGCAATTTGTTGTGAACAAACTAAGATCCTCATATTAGTTCGTTGGTTTATGTTCACGCAATTTTTAAATAATTTTTTAATGGGATTATGTGGTCTTGCAGATTCCATGAAGAGATGCCTCACCAAATAGAAATAGCAGTCCTTTGCTTTATTTATTTTTTTCATTAATTATTTTCTTCAACTTTACCCTCCTCTGCTCCTATTTTCTTCACTTGGTCTCCATACGACTTTGTATACATGCATGATGCATCATATGAGCTCGATTGGGCTCGGTTAGGTCAAAGCGCGCGACCGAGCTGTTTCGACATATGTGATTTGTATTTTTTAAAATCAAATGCAATAAGGCTCAATTATTAGGTAAATTAGAAATCAGCTAAAATATTGGTATATTATTCAATTATAATTGATAAATTTGCAATTATATCTTCATTCAATGTAATTTAGTTTAATCATAATGTAACATAAGCAGTTAAGCTTACTTGTGGCATGCCTTGAAATATAGTAAAGAATTTTAATTTGAGAACTCAAATTATTAACGAGGTTCAAATTATTATAATTTTTTTAGTTTCAAGGCGTTCCGTTTTTTTTTAGTCTAAGAGTTCAATTTCATGTCCTATACCTTATTTATATGCATTCGATTTTTATTTTTAAAAAAGAAATCATATAATCCAATCGCATTTGAATTCATTCTCAATTGAAGCTATCAATTGTTGTGTTTTTCATTATTAGTAAGTTTATTTTTTATGTAATTTCTAACATATTCAATTTTTAAATTAAATCATTATTTTCATTCTTTAATATTAATATGTAATAATTCTTGTATTATAGTTTATTTAATCACTGTCAATTCAGATTTCCTCTAAATTGTATTTCAATTTAATTAACCTTGAATTTGGTATATCAATAAATACAAACTCCCTTAGAAGCTGGCAATGCCTAGTATGCAAAACCAAATCAAACAGAAAAGCGTCGTTCCGTTATCGGCTTGAGCTTTACTCTCGATTAAACTGTACAGTAATACTCAGATGGACTTAGCTTAAAGTTTAGTATTTTTTGTTGTATAGGAGTGTACATAATTTATTTTAAATTATTTTTTCCGTTTCAATTTATGTAATCGTGTTCGGATTTCAAAAGTCAAACTAGATTTTTTTTTAACCGTAATTTTTCCATACACCTTATAAAATATTCTGAATTATTAGTAATTGTGACTTAACTTATAGTACTTCTTACGTAGTTTTCAAATATATAAATTTTATTTCTAAAAAATTTAAAGATTTTATGTTCAAATGCACGATCAAAGTTAAAAAATTAAAATGTCGAAAAATAAAAATTTTAATGTAAAGTGGGATAGCAGAAGTTATGCATAAAATATATTTAAAAGAGATGATTACTCAGAAGATCAATCAACTAAGAGTAATTATGTATGAAAGTCACCTTTTTGTATCACAAAAGTAACTCTGTTTTTGCCATCTTACTCATAAGGTCAGTCACTACATTTTTTAAAAACAAGTTAAATACTTAAAAAGTAATAACGCTCCCATTAAAACTATTTTTTGACCCGCTCCGAGACCTGATTCGCTATCATTAATTTATATCATTTTAATTTTTTAAGTCTCATTAAGTAGTATATTTTCTTTTGTTAAAACCCGTATCCGTGTACCTTAACTCAGTAGTTGCAGTTGTCCACCTCCATTTTTCGAAGAATAGGGAATTTTTTCAATTAAAGTGACATTATTCGAAATGAGATTATTTATTTTATTAGAGTTGCCACTTGGAATAATTATCATGGTGTCCCAAGTCATCGGTTTGTTTTAAAATCCCAAATTGAGAAAATTGATTCTGTTTAAAGTCCGCGAAACACATAAGACCGGGTAAGAAATTCTATTAATCCGGGAGAAGGTGTGAGGTACTCCCCGATTCCGTAGTTTTAGCACGGTCGCTTTTAATCATACCTAGCTTAATTGTTAATTACGTGTTTAGAACCTATGTGTATTTTACCTTTTAACGCTTTTAATTACTTGATTATTATAAAATTAATTTTGGAAACAGATCACATGTGTGTGAACCCGTTTTATTTAATGCGCTAAAATTGTGTCACGCGTACGTGTACACACTTAATAACACTTTATTATTCTTAAAATTGTTCGGCCAAAGTCGCGCGAACGCGTACCTTGATTTATTTTGGAAATCATAATTATGTCACGCGAACGTGTACATAATCACGATAATAGATTTGTTAAGAGGAATTTTCAGAAACCACTATTGTTTAGTGGCTATTAACTTCCCATAGCTACCATATACATAATTACTTCCTATAGATACTATTCAGTTGTATTCACATGTATTCGCGCTGTTGTATTCGTGAATACACCAGCAAAAAGTGCCTAAAATCAGGGCAGTCCAGCTGTACGCGCATGTATTCACATGTATTCGCGCCATGTATTCATGAATACAACAGTAAAAAGTGCCTAAAATCAGGACAGTCCAGCTGTACGTGCATGTACTTACATGTATTCGTATTGCTGTATTCATGAATACAACAGTAAAAAATACCTAAAATCAGGGCAGTCCAGCTGTACGCGCATGTATTCACATGTATTCGCGCCATGTATTCATGAATACAACAACAAAAAACGCCTAAAATCAGAGTCCAGTTGTACGCGCATGCATTCACTTGTATTCGCGTTGCAGTACTCATGAATAAAGATGTGCGTGCATGTATTCACATGTATTTGCGCTATGTATTCATAAATACAGTAACGACAATCCCTTAAAAATAGGTATGTCCAGCTGTCTAATAGAGAGAAAAAAAACATAAATAGCGTATTTCATGCCTCAATGGTAGTGTATACTATAAAATACTTATTTTACTATAAAATATAAAAGGTAACTATAGAAAATAATATTTTAAAATAATTTTAGTTTATAATAAATAGGATGTATACCTTTGCTATAGGAGGTAAAATTTCATTTGTTAATACGTGCCTAAAGTACACTAGCGATTTTTGACATAAGTTGGTGTTATTTATTAAAGAATGATGGACCAAGCTTACAAATTTCAAAGCAATGGGCTGCTGAGTTCAAGTCAATCGCCCACTAAATATCTAAAGCCCAAATTACAAATCTGATTGCCAAACTCATGTTCTTTCCATGTTAGCCAAAAGAAATACAAGGCCCAATTAAATCTTAACAGTCAAGCGGTCCAAACTCTATAGTCTATACTAACACAAAGAAAACATGTCCTAAACAACAGTAGCATAACATAAAGAAAATAGCGAAGCAATTTAACATGGAAGCAAACTGCCAAGTTGTTCATGGATAGAAATAATTTGAATGTTCTGTGTCAAATCTCAACATATACTCAAATATATTTAAATGACCATGTAAGGAATAGGGAAGAATTGGACCTTTATATAGATGAATTTGAGTTAAAATTATAGCAGGAGATTATAGAACTCTCAACCGGAAAATTTGCCAATGACCACGACGGTACCAGCGATTCGATACCTCAATGGCAACCTCGCACACCACTTTTGATACTGCTATTTTAGGGGTTAAAGAGTGGTGAAAGTGATGACCTTACGTGACTGATTTTGCTGAAATTTGGGGGCTGTTTCGCGGCTGATTGTAGCTGGATTTTGCTGCGTTATTGCGTATTTTTCTAGCCGAATTTCAGCTGGGTTTGAGGGCTGTTTTAGGTGGCGTTTTGGCTGGAGTTTGGAGCTGATTTCAGCTGATTTTTGTTGCTTTATTTTCGCGGCTGGTTTTGTTAGGGATATATTAGATATGGCATTTGATGATTTGCCCTAGATCCAATCTCATATTTGATGATTTGAACATATTTTTGTGAATGTTATTTGATATAAAAATATATGGCATTTGATATTCGTTTATCATAGTTATTATTAATTATTTGATTAATTTAATAAAGTCATTGATTAAATTTTGAGACTTGTCATCATGATTGAGATCATGATAATGAGAGTAAAGTCTCTTACAATTTAATTTAAATTTTGTTCTTGATCGTAGGATTATTAATTTGGACATTAGTAATCCGGTTAGATCAATATTTATATGATCGTCTTTATGGGATAAAGATTAGTTTATCTCATTAACTAAATAACATAAATAGATGATGCATATAGAGATATGATCATTGAACCGATTCATTGGATAATTCCTAATGGTTAGAATTACCATAAACTGTCAATAGGATATTCTCTTGAAGAATGTGATGTAAGAGTTTCCTTTGACCTGATATCATCATAGTAATTGACAAGTTATTTATTGTGCTTTGATACTAGACACCTATGGCCCTAGGGCGATAGTTGAAAGGATATTGGGTACGATTAAATACTTGTAGAATTGGTGATTGATCAAGATGGAATCTGTCAACTCTTGGTAATGAGTTTAAGCTCCATATTGTCATAAATTATAACCGATCAAATTAAGACCTTGGCTAGGGCGATTGAATGAAAGAAGAAAAGAGTTTCTTAGGTCATTCAATGGTCGATTATTTTTTACATGAACACATAGTCGGTCGCCTATTAGGATTTGACAGTTGAACCATATCCTAGGGTGATCCAGAGCTATAAAGACAGAAGGAATTAATACATTATTCTTCTATAGGTTCTTGAGAGTAATTGTATACTTCATGCTATCCGGTCGTTAAGGAGTGTTGCTAGACGCCACCCTTGATTAGTATATTGATGTGATCAATTTACTACCGGTTTAGTATTGAATCTATGGGGTCACACACTAACGAGTGTTCTGATCTTTGTTAAAGGATTAATTACTTTATTATTTGATAATTAAATTAAAGAATTTAATTAGTCAAATAAATTTAGTTATTAGTCCAAATAAAATATTATTATATTCTTTGCTAGCACAGAGGATATAATTAATATTGTGGACAAGTTGAAGTTTTCTATTTTAAATAAAAAAATTAAATTACATCTCTTGGTTGATATATATGCACTTGGTAATTATAATTAATATTTGTAGAATTCAATTTAGAATTGAATTCCATAAATGAGTTACATGTTTTTATTTTAAAATGTTGACTAATTTGTAGAATTCAATTTAGAATTGAATTCCATAAATGAGTTACATGTTTTTATTTTAAAATGTTGACTAATTTGTAGAATTCAATTTAGAATTGAATTCCATAAATGAGTTACATGTTTTTATTTTAAAATATTGACTAATTTGTAGAATTTAATTTAGAATTGAATTCCATAAATGAGTTACATGTTTTTATTTTAAAATATTGACTAAGTTATAGAATTCAATTTAGAATTGAATTCCATAAATGAGTTACATGTTTTTATTTTAAAATGGTGACTAAGTTGTAGAATTCAATTTAGAATTGAATTCCATAAGTTACATGTTCTTTTAAATATTTACCATAAGATATGTGATTTGTATTTTCCAATGGAAATTATGTATATATATATATATGTGTGTTAATTAAGAATTAGTGACAAATAGATCTTACACATATTGTAAAGTCATGTAAAAACCAAGAGAGTTATTCTTGAGAAGAAAATTGCTTTGAGAAAGTAATAGTGCAATACAAAGCCAAGATAGAAAATACTAGTACAAGAAAATTATTTCTTGTTCTTCTACCTTTGAGTTGATATTTTTGAGAAATATTTCAACACAATATTTTCATTCAATTTGTTCGCGGGATTTCATTGATCAAAGAGTTGATAGCAAGGATCAGTCTCGATGTGGATACGCATAGAGTCTTCGCACTATCGAAGAAATTTAAAACGAGACTCTCTTCACCAGATACGTCTTAGATTAGATCTTTAACATATAAATAAATTTTAAACACGAAAAGTTCTGCCTAGGATTGTTATTGTCTTCCGCTGCGTGTTATGAACACTGATAACGCAATCCTACAGTGATATGAGAGTCGTGATTTATTGTGTCTAAAACTTATTTACGAAATATTTTAAGATTATATTTGAAGAGTTCAAAGCATAATACATGTGTCTTGTGCAATAGTCAAATTGTTTAAATGCATATAGATTGATATTATTTTATTGTGAATAAAATATGTATTCATATAAGTTAAACTATTGAGATAGTTAGTAACTTGAATTTGAAATTTCGTACAAAATATGACGGTAATCTATAATAGGTTATTAGATTATATAATTATTTTAATTGTTATTAGTTTATGAGATATAAATTAATAATAATGTTCTAGCATGAATTATTTTATGTAACATACAAGATAAAGATGTTAGAAGATGTTGAATTTAGTTTTTATGTCACGTGCTTGTTCATTACATAATTTTGAATTATTTATTACATGTGATGTAAATTAATTTAGGACAAAGCATGTAGACAACTTGAACTAAATTCACATGCTTTAAAAGATTTGATCTTTATGTTATTAAAAAATATTTTAGTAACAATTTCCTCTTATTAAAATTTGAGTTCTTAAATAATAAAATATAAGATATTTTATTGTAAAGTTATCCATCAAAATAAATAATTTTATTTATTTTTTGTATATAAGGAGCGGTCTGACAACTAGGAGACTTATAGTTCGAGAATATGTTAAAATTATTTTGTTGCATTAGATATATGAGTTGAAAGAATTATTTAATTTTACACTAGACACTTGGACTACCCGGGGAGTATAAAATTTAATAAGTTCTTTGCTTTCATGATGGTTGAACTCAACTATGCCAATAGGATCGACCTGACTACTAGGGGACTATTTGACATAGAGCTATTTAAGAATATTGTATGGGGATACAATTGGTAAGCGTACCTACCTTTAAAATATACGTGAGAAATGACTTGATATCCAAGGGGCTCATACATATTGTTAAAGGATTCCTTTACTCTACTAAAAGAAATAGAGATTTCTTAAACTATAATGAGGGTAAATAGTTTAAAATAATTAGTGGAGATATTATTTAGATAAAAGTCCATGTCTTTATGATATATATGTAAATATGTTCTTATATTATTGCCTTTTCTTTTTCATATTTTAGATTTCTCAATATGTCTATTATATCACTGCGTGAAATACTTGAGACCAACAAGTTAGTAGGACCAAACTTTGATGACTGGTATAGAAATTTGAGAATTGTTCTCATACATGAAAAGCTCATTGATGTGATCGATAATCCTGCAAAGATAATCCCACCAGAGAATGATGTTCAAAGCACCAAGGTTTATCAGAAACACTTGGAAAAATGCCTTGCTATTAAACGCATCATTCTCACTTCTATGAGTTTTGAACTCCATAGGAAACATCAGAATATGGATCCGACTTTAATCATTGAATATGTTAAGAAGATGGTTTATACACGGTTGGACATTGAAAACTCTCCAGGTGGACCCCATGTCAATCATGTGATTGTTCTTACCGACAAACATGAGAAGTTGGGGTACAAGCTTGGAAAAGAGATTTCTGAAGATTTGATCTTGCAGTCAGTATATGATGTCGAATGTTTTCACTACAAGAAGAAAGGGCATTGGAAGAGAAACTGCAAGGAGTATCTTGCAACTCTAAAGGAAAAGAAACAAGGTGAGACATTAATGAAAAATATTTTCAAGGTTTCTTTAGCTACTACTAATTCTTTACTGTGGGTATTAGATACTGGCAGTGGTTATAACATCTGCAATATGTTACAAGGGTTCAAGATAAGTAGGAGACTAAAGAAAGGAGAAGTTAATCTACAAGTTGGAAACAGTGCAAAAGTTGCAGCCATAGCTATAGGATCAATTTCTTTAATAATGCCTTCGGGCAAAGTACTTATGTTAGATGATTGTTATTATGTTCCTAAATTTATTTCGAATATAATTTCAGCTTTTATGTTGGACAAGCGTGGGTTTCACATTAACATAGGCAATGGTGTTTGCTCTATTTATTATGGTGATAATTTATATGTGAATGGCTATCTCCAACATGATGTTTATGTCTTACCTAATGTGAATGCTAATTTGATTATGCATGTTTCAAGTCTTAAGAGGGAAAGAGATGATCAAGTAAATCATACATACCTTTGGCGTTGTAGACTTGGTCATATTGGAGAGAAAAGAATTAACAAGTTGTACAAGGAAGGGTACCTTGACAAGTATGATTTTGAATCATATCCAACTTATGAATCTTGTCTCAAAGAAAAAATGACCAAATCTCCATTTACTGAAAGTGGAGAAAGAGAAGCTGAATTATTAGGACTAATTCATACAGATATTTGTGGGCCCATGAAAATTTAAGCTAGAGCTGGATATTCTTACTTCATCACCTTCACTGATGATATGTCAAGATATGGATTTTTGTATCTTATGAAACACAAATCTGAATCTTTTGAAATGTTCAAAAGGTTCCGTAGTGAAGTTGAGAAATAGACTGGTAAAAGTATTAAAGTACTAAGGTCTAATAAAGGTGGATAAAATCTTAGTGAAAATTTTACAAGGTATCTCAAAAAGAATGGGGTTCTCTCACAGTGGACACCTCCGGGAATACCACAACACAATGGTGTGTATGAAAGGAGAAATCGAACCTTATTAGATATGGTGAGATCTATGATTTCACTAATCTTCCAATAAATTTATGGGGATATACTTTGGAAGCAGCAACATACTTACTTAATAAAGTTTCCACTAAGTCAGTCTCTACAACACCATATGAGATATGGAAAGGATGTAAGCCTAATCTTAAGCATATTAAAGTTTGGGGTTGTCCAGCTTACGTTAAGAGACTTCAATCTGATAAACTTAACTAAAGATCTAATAAGTGTAGGTTCATTGGGAATCCCAAAGAAACAATGGGATATTATTTTTATCACCCTTCTGACTATAAAGTGTTTGTGGCTAGAGGAGCAACCTTTTGGAAAGGGAATTTCTTTTGGAAGGAAATTATAGTGGAGAAACAGAACTTGATGAAGTTCAAGAAACTAATGAATCAACACAAAATCAAGATCATGAGACACAAGTTGAAGAACCTTTATTGGATGTTTTGAAGTTGACAAGGAAGTTTCCATCTTCAGTTGAAGTTCAAGAACTAAATATAGTTCAAGAACAGGTTAATGAACCAGTTCCAAACCAAATTGAACAACAACCAAATCCAGCACAAGGTGAACAAGTTGTACAAGCACCTCTTAGAAGGTCTACACGAGAACGTCATGTACCAACTAGATTAAATCTAATGGTACAGAATGATGTATCAAATGAGGTTGATCATAATGATGATGACCCTAAGACCTATGAAGAGGTTATACAAAGTTCTAATTATAAGAAATGGCAAAAGGCCATGGAATCAGAAATGAAATCCATGAAGGAAAATAAAGTATGGATTTTAGTTGAACCTTCAAAGGATATAAAACATATAGGTTGTAAATGGGTTTTTAAGAAAAAGATTGGAGCATACGGAAAGATGGAGACCTACAAAGCCTGTCTTGTTGCGAAGGGATATCGTCAGAAAGAAGGAGTCGACTATGACGAGACTTTCTCTCCCGTGGCAATTCTCAAATCAATTCGGATTTTTCTTGCTATAACAACATACTATGATTATGAAATATGGCAAATGGATGTGAAAACAACTTTCCTTAATGGTGAGCTAGCGGAGGATGTGTACATGACACAACCTGAAGGTTTCACATCTCCGTCTGATCATAATAAAATTTGCAAGCTACAAAGATCTATTTATGGACTAAAGCAAGCTTCTCGAAGTTGGAATATTCGCTTTAACAAGACAATTAAAAAGTTCAATTTTGTTAAATGCGAAGAAGAACCTTCTGTGTACAAAAAGGTTAGTGGGAGCACAATTATATTCTTAATACTTTATGTTGATGATATATTTCTCATAGAAAATGATATACCGGCATTGCAAAGCACCAAGATTTGGCTATCGGAACAGTTCTCCATGAAAGACTTGGGAGAAGCAGCTTATATATTGGGAATAAAGATCTATAGAAATAGATCTAGGAAATTGCTTGGGCTTTCCCAGTTCTTGTACATTGATAGCATCTTAAAGAGGTATAACATGGATAAGTCCAAAAGAGGCTATCTACCGATAGGCACTGGAATTACTCTCAGTAGGGAGGATTGTCCTAAAACACCTGAAGAGAGAGAACGCATGAGTAGGATCCCATACGCTAGTGCAGTGGGAGCTATCATGTATACCATGACATGTACACGTCCTGATGTGGCTTATGCACTAAGAGTGACTAGCCGATATCAGGCAAATCCTGGTGAGGAACATTGGAAGGTGGCGAAGACCATTCTTAAGTACTTAAGAAGGACTAAAGACCAATTCCTCATTTATGGAGATTCTGAATTGAAACTTAAAGGTTATACTGATGCAAGTTTCTCTTTAGACAGAGATGATAACAAATCTATTTATGGTTATATATTCACCTTAAATAGTGGTGCAGTGAGTTGGAAAAGTTCCAAACAAGCCACAATAGCTGATTCAGTGACTAAAGCATAATATATAGCAGCTAGTGAAGCTGCTAAGGAAGTTGTATGGATGAAAAAGTTCTTAAATGAACTTGGTGTGGTTCCTTCAATAGAAGGTGCAGTTCCATTATTGTGTGACCATACTGGAGCCATTGCTCAAGCAAAAGAACCAAGATCACACCAAAAATCCAAACACGTCCTGCGAAGGTATCCTTTCTAATCTTGTAAGAGGAAATTAACCCATAGGTGAATTGATTAAATATGTGCTTCTACTTGCGGGGGCTACCTACGCAGAAGGTGACGAGAGTCCGTGCATATCTACTAATTATGTTTATGTCCGGGAAGTTTTAGGTTGACACCATGCCTTGTTGATACCGTTATTTGATTATGTTTATTATTTGCCTTCTAGCTCGGGCGGTGCTATACGATATGGGGCAAATATCTATGGTTTAGCCCCTGACTCCAACTCAATCTTGTGATCCACCTCTCGCCTAAGAGGCAAGTGCTTAGGAAACTCCTCGGGCATGACATCTTTGTTTTCTTCAAGCAACTTCTCTATGCAAAGCGGTAGTGCCTCTTGAAAACTCGTGTCTTCCTCCCTGACTCCAACTCAATCTTGTGATCCACCTCTCGCCTAAGAGGCAAGTGCTTAGGAAACTCCTCGGGCATGACATCTTTGTTTTCTTCAAGCAACTTCTCTATGCAAAGCGGTAGTGCCTCTTGAAAACTCGTGTCTTCCTCCAGACTTGCGATGGTTGCCACGAACGTCGGCTCCACCTTCTTGATCCCCTTGACAACCTGCATAGCTGAAAGTTGTGCTTGGCACTGTCCGTGTGGCATATCACTATAGGTACCATTCAAGATCCTTCTCGCTCCATAACCAAGAGACGTTGGAGGTAAGGGTTGATTAAAGTATGACAATGTCTAAAGAACTCTTGCCCCAATATGATTTCAAAGATATCCATAGCGGTTACGATAAAGTTTGTCATACCTTTCTAAGTTCCTAATTTGACACCAACTCCATTAGCTACCCCACGAGCATTCTGTACCTTGACATTCACAGTCTTGACACGAGAGTTGGTTGGAGTAAGCTTCAATTCTAGTCTCTTTTCGGCAGCCTCAGTCACAAAATTATGAGTTGCTTTAATATCCACCATTGCACGACCAAGCTTTTTGTTGATGGTGAGATATACGTATTGATTGCCATTCTTGGTAGGTTAGATAGATTACTTCATCACAGCACCACATAATCCGATCATACTCAACTAAGCAGTTCCCAAACTCTCTCATTGCGGTTGCTCCTTCCATTCACGGGCGATGGCGCTAAGGCTCTTTAGGTCGGGATAATTCCTGGAGCTGTGCGGCCCTCCGCATATGTAACATCCCTTCTTCTCGGCCTTCACCTTCTTCTCGTCGTATCTATAACGGCCACTCGACTTTTTGGAATCTTGAATCTTGTAGTATTATTGTTGTATCTCCTTGCCTTTTCCACGATCTACAGCACCTTTGACAATGTTAAACTTTGTTACTTTGCCTTTTCCTTTGTCGTTCTTGTCATGCCTAAAATCCGTCAATGATTTAGCATCCATTATGGCTTAGTCATAATTTATGACTTGCCGGCGTTGCAACTCCTACTTAGCCCAATTTTGCAAATCATCAATGAAGTAGAACAACAAGTCATCATTGGTCAGGTTGGGGATTTTAAGCATAAGGGTAGTGAACCCCTTGACATAGACATGTATGCTCCTTGTTTGCTTCAACTCCCTAAGCTTGTGCCTTGCCTCGTACAAGACATTGTTTTAAGAGAGATCATGGAACGTGGAGACGTCAAAATTCAAAAGGTTGATGGAAAGAAAAATGCTGCAGACCCATTCACTAAAGCACTTGGAGCAAAGGAGTTTGACAACCACAAGTGACAATTGGGAATGAAGTACAAGAGCAATTGGCTCTAGTGCAAGTGGGAGATTGTTAGGGATATATTAGATATGCCCTAGATCCAATCTCATATTTGATAATTTGAACATATTTTTGCAAATGTTATTTGATATAAAAATATATGGCATTTGATATTCATTTATCATAGTTATTATTAATTATTTGATAAATTTAATAAGGTCCTTGATTAAATTTTGAGACTTGTCATCATGATGGAGATCATAATAATGAGAGTAAAGTCTCTTACAATTTAATCTAAATTTTGTTCTTGATCGTAGAATTATTAATTTGGACATTAGTAATCCGGTTAGATCAATATTTATATGATCTTCTTTATGGGATAAAGATTAGTTTATCTCATTAACTAAATAATATAAATAGATGATGCATATAGATATATGATCATTGAACCGATTCATTGGATAATTCCTAATGGTTAGAATTACCATAAACTGTCAATAGGATATTCTCTTGAAGAATGTGTTGTAAGAGTTTCCTTTGACCTGATATCATCATAATAATTGACAAGTTATTTATTGTGCTTTGATACTAGACACCTATGGCCCTATGGCGACAGTTGAAAGGATATTGGGTACGATTAAATACTTGTAAAATTAGTGATTGATCAAGATGGAATCTGTCAACTCTTGGTAATGAGTTTAAGCTCCATGTTGTCATAAATTATAACCGACCAAATTAAGACCTTGGCTAGGGCGATTGAATGAAAGAAGAAAAGAGTTTCTTAGGTCATTCAATGGTCGATTATTTTTGATATGAACACATAGTCGGTCGCCTATTAGGATTTGACAGTTGAACCATATCCTAGGGAGCTATAAAGACAGAAGGAATTAATACATTATTCTTCTGCAGGTTCTTGAGAGTAATTGTATACTTCATGCTATCCGATCATTAAGGAGTGTTGCTAGACGCCACCCTTGATTAGTATATTGATGTGATCAATTTACTATCGATTTAGTATTGAACATATGAGGTCGCACACTAACGAGTGTCCTGATCTTTGCTAAAGGATTAATTACTTTATTATTTGATAATTAAATTAAAAAATTTAATTAGTCAAATAAATTTAGTTATTAGTCTAAATAAAATATTATTATATTCTTTGCTAGCATAAAGGATATAATTAATATTGTGTAGCCTACTGGGAGGACCGTCAACTTGTCTATCTAGACCTGCAGCATATCATGCAGTATCCACAAATAAAAGAGTTGGCAGTACAAATAAAGTACTGAGTATGTAAGGCAGGAGGGCATAAATAAGAACAGTGATGTAAACAGAGATAGAGAAGATACAACCTGTAAGATCTGAGTGCCTCTGAGGGAAACTGGCATGAAATATATCCTTATAATCGTTATGTATATATACTACTATAGTTATTGTTGTGCGCCACTCAATAGTCAGTAATTGATTATCCCATCTTTCCTTATGTATAGATACTACTATAGTTATTGTTTTGCGTAAAATGTCTCTGAGCATCTGAATTGTACACTTCACTTGCTAGAATCATCTTATGTATCTAAGTTTCTAAAGATGACTTTTAGAAGTAATCTGTTATTAAGCAATTCTATTAATTATAACTGAGGCCGAAACATTATGTATCTGATCCACCTTTTTCACCCTTCCATTTTACATAACCTTTAGTAATTTGTCCAGTAAAAGTAAACTGATTTTTGTCAAACTAACCACAGTCGTCCGCTTGGAATTGAACTTACTATATTTGTAACCAATCTTATGCCAATCACTTCTCATTTCCATATTGGGTTACTTTATTCTGTGTCAATCCATTGGGTTCATGATATTATATTTTGTCCGATTAGACACTAGAATATTAAGCCACGAACCTTACAATGGTTATCTTCATGTCGTCCTACCAGTGTATTCCTTTGACATCATGGTATATCATCGATGTTCCGAGATGAATAGAATAGCCTGAATAATGAAACTATGTTCTAATACGTAGTCGGCCATGATATTTGAAGATCTCTCCTTCAATAGACTCAAAAGTTGTAGTTTCCTCTTGCCGAATACCCCTTTTTAACTTTCCCACAAACAAAAATCTTCCCTATCTATAAGAGATCACTCTCCCATATTGCAGGCCATACCCTTTTTACTGAGTCTGCCAAGCATATTTCGAACATGTTAATTGGTGAAGACCTCTAGTTAACTGTTTTTCCTTTTGGGCTTGCGTAAGTGTCAAACCACCCGTGACATATGACTAAACGCATCCATTATAATCTTAGTTTCGCTCTTTTTTTTCTAGTTCTAAGTCGTATTATATGAAACATGTATACCATTATGGTTCTCTATTCTTTCTTATTTTTCTTACTGCCCCTAATTGTCCACAGCTTCTTATTAAGCTTATATTCTGATATCCCTTATTTGAAACTTTGATGGTTTCTCTTCTTTAGGGTTTTCCTTGAAATATTGTACTAACTCCTTTGTTCTTGTTGTTATCTTGACTATTCCTCACGGTTGCAACATTTAGATATTACTATGGTATGTCTTTAATTTCAAGAGTCATCGTATTGTTCTTCCTTCTCCTTTCAATATCAACAATTTCATTTGGAGTAATATCTACCAACTTTAACACATTCTTCAGGTTAACATTTCCATGTATAAAATGTTTGACTATGCTTGTCGTCAATTTATAAACCAATATTGTCTTTTTTCCATATCGTTTGTAATCGTGTATTACTTTAAAGTTACTTATACTTCTTTCTTTCTCAATCCTCCCATATTTGTGTTGTTAAAAAAACATGCTCTAGGCTTAGTGCTTTACCACCTCGTCTTCCCTCCCTTAGTAAAATTGTTCAATGTTTCACGCTTGAAGTCCTACTTGTCTTTCCACCTTCTGTAGGTATGTATTCCTAGTACTTATGATTGAGCTATATGTAACCTTTCTCCTACTAGGACAATTTAAAAGGGTCCATATACGTAGCGAGTCATGTGTCCTTGCTAGCACGCCTTGTTTCGACGAGTTTTACTTTAGTTCAGCTGGCTTGTCAAGGAGATCTTTATAAATTTTTATTAGGGATCTTATCCCACCGATTCTCTTCCTCCTTCTGCTGATTCACTCATTCTATCATTGCAATTCTAGCTAGTGTAGCAATCCTTTGAATCTCTAATCGGTACCTTAGTTCTAGTTCATCCTAAGTCATCCTTCAATAGCAGTACCTCGCATCTGTATGGTCAACTTGACCTTTCCATAATCTCCTATAAAATTGCTAATCCACTTTTAATGAAAACGGGGCCCATACTGCTTTATAGCCTTAGAGGTCACTTACCTATGAATCTTATTGTACTTATTACTGTAACTTACATCCCTTAATAGTCTTCACTATTCACTCAAATTGATCTATTTGATTTCATAAAAACCTTTCACAACATTCCACTTCTCGTCTCCTTTGAAGTAATTTCAACAAAACATCATCGATTCTCGACGTCCCGTACTCTAACTGGCCTCATTCCTTAGTAGCCTAGTATTGCTTTGCCTATCTGATAACCTTATAAGCTTTAGAAGCTCCCCCATGATATCTTTTGCGTGTTGCACTTATTGTCTATATTTACTACATTTGCATATACAATAATTTATCCATAAGGGTCAGAAACTATCCATATGAGCTTCCCCGCACTGTCAGGTAGCATTCTACAAGCCATCATGAATGTTATAGAAGAAAATTAGGCCATGTATCTGTACTCAGAAAGTAATCTCCGTAGAAGATGCTCCATCTCCACTCCTATCTTGGTCTTTATGCTTAAGCGTTGGACATGCCCATATCTTGTGGCTCTTACTTCCATGCCAAAAACAAACACCAGTTCTTACACGACATTGGCCGGCATACGCCCGACCACACTGATGACACAATAGTCGGGGAAACTCTACTCAATATGTACTAACCCAGTCTGCTGCAACCTACCACCACCCGAGAATCATCTGTAATCATCAACTATCCTGGCTCTCTTAGTCCATCCCAAAGCGTCCTCAGAATCGTCTCTTTAAAATATAGATGACAGTCGCTCTTTGAACTCCTTAGGTTGTGAATTTTCTAACCTTTCAAGGGATTTATTACTATCATAGGCCCTCGGGTGACGACAATCCTAATAGATTACCAACTGTGTCAGTACCTATACTTTGTTTTCTCACGTGCCGATCGGACGAAGCCGGTGGTGGAACTTGCAGAGCTTATGATGCTGGAGCCTCCATCATCTCCTCTAGTACTAGTTGAGTCAGGGCTATATGAAGGAATGACTCACCCTGGTCCTCAAATGGATCTGTCTCAATAGAGGGCTTACGTATCATACCCCCTCCCAATCTTTCCTGAACATCTCAAGTAGCTACCGCTCTTCTGGGCAATGACATCTCTGTATAACCTGCATCAACGCATACGTAAGACTCGATTCGCTATAACTTAGCTCTATTACACGATCTAGAACATAAAAGGAAAGTAGCAATCCTAAATTCCATGTAGCCTCATGTTTATAAGTGTGGCGCGCAACACACCCATAAACAAGACACTACTAGACACGACTTGTAGACATCCCTAAGAAAAACTTTCCCTGATACCAAGTTTTTGTCACGACCCAAATCAGAGGGCCGCGATGGGTACCCGATGCCTCACCCGACTACCAGCGTAACATATCTTTCTTGTCATACCATCATGGGTAATGGGTCAGAAGGGCCGTCATAAAATATCAAAAATAAATCATAAGGGAATACTCGACATAGGATGGCGCAACATGATATGAAAAATTATACATGTGACATACAGGCCTATAAGCTGACATAATCATTTGTACACTCGAAACATAGGCCGATAAGGATTTACAAGTATACATATACATGACATATGTCTACAAGCTTTTAAGGAGTACATAAACACATATGGTCGGGACATGCCCCCGCCATAACAATACACATATGTAAATAAGTATACTCACTCAAAAGGCAACTTCGAGACAAATGGAGTGCAACAACACTTCATGCTGAACTGGTAGCCTACTGGGAGGACTGTCAACCTGTCTATCTAGACTTGCAGCATAACAGGCAGTGTCCAAAAATAAAAAGACGTCAGTACGAAGAAAGTACTGAGAATGTAATGCACGAATGCATATATAAGAACAATAATGTAAAAAGAGATAGAGAAGATACAACATGTAAAATCTGAGTGCCTCTGAGGGCGATTGGCATGAAATGCATGATATATTTCTTGTACTAATTTCTCTTGACACATTACTAATTCTCCTCGCGTAGATCTACTTGTTGTTAATAGATCGATAAGGCTATTGTTTTGATAGATAACTCTTCTATATAGTTCATTAATATCTGAGCTCCTTAGTTTACCCCCATATGTCTAAATGATCGGTCATAACTCAGGAGGAAGAACTGGTAATAGACACAAAACCATCTATTCTGGCTCTATATTTGTGCGAATAAAATGCTTAGCCAATTCCACGCGTCTAACCAAAAAGTCCTTTGTTCTTCCAACTTTTTGATCTTCCCATTAAATCCCTGTGAGCCATTCTTCCCCCAAATCTTCCCATTCTACCAATGAATTCTCTATAATAATTCATAAATCTAGATCGGCTATTGATTCTCCGGAGTGCCAAAGGCAAGCATGATATCATTATGAACATAAAGTCCCAGGGTATGGAATTCCAGAAAGAGGCTGGCCCAACTTAAATGAGATATTGATGTTTTGCTATAAGTCCATATTTTTAGTTCATTACTTACCTTACATTTAGGTTCTTTAATGCTAAATTATACTATATTTGTGCTTAATTGAGTTTATTTTATGTGTAGGCACATTGAAGAAGAAATTGGGAACAATGTAGAGATTTTATGTGTATTTTATACACTACAAGAATGGAGTTATGATTATTTGATTAGTGGATATGTAGATTAAAGTGTAACAAAACAAAAGAAGACAAAAAGAAGATAAAAGAACAATTGAAAAGAGAAAACAAAAACGTGAAAGAAGGAAAACGTTAGGCAGCCAAAATTTGAATCGAAGAACTAGCAGGCGAGGCAAGAAAATTTCCTGGCGTTCTGCCTCACGTCGCACAACATACAACGAGATGTTGCGCGCTTTTGAGCTTGCGTCGCACGGTCTGTCGCGAGGTGTTTACGTGTTTCGGATTTTAAAGCCTATTTTGTCTTTTTTTGATTTTGGACTTGGTTATTTCGTCTAGGTCTTTTCCCTACACATATAAATAGTCATTAAACACCACTTTTAGGGGAGGCGGATCAGAGGGGGGACCGACTTTGGACAGACTTGAGACCTAGGGAGAGTACGGTGCTGCCGTGAAGGCCGGAATTCATTAGATTCCATATTTCTTCCATCAAACTTAGTAATCTTTACTTTTTCTTGATGATTTATTATTTTGCTACCATGTCTATGTGGAGCTAAACTTCACTTTCTAGGGTTGTGGTTGTCATGAATATTGAAGTGCATTAATTATATTACTGTTAATTCGAGTTATCATCTTTGGTTATTTCTCTAATTCTGTGCATAATTACTTAATTGTTTGGCCGACATTTGAGTTCTATTTACTATCTATTCTATGCTTGGGAAAGCCGTGTTTAGATTAGAGTAGAATTAGAGAGAGCTTGTTTCTGAACCCGTGGCTCGGGAAAAGATTTCGCAGTAATATACCTTACAGTCTTGCTTTGTTGAATACCGTATTATATTCGTTCATGATAGATTCAAGACCATAGGAATATAGGGTTGATATATTATGGATAGACGGATAGTATTGTGGGAACATGCTATTTATATAAACGATACGGTCAACTAGGAATCATAGATAATTTGGATTAACAGGTGTAATTACGAACTCAATAGAATTGATAAACCGATCACAACCCTGGAATTTATATTTCCCTTGGTTACGTGTTTAAATTTCACAATAGTAGTTATAATAGAAAAGTTAAACTTTAGATCATCTTGGACAGTAAATTGATTTTAGTTTGCTTAGTTAACGGTTAATCTAAGTCTCTATGGGTTCGACACCCGACTTTCGAGTCACATTATTACTTGATGGCCACGTATACTTGCGTGTACTTGTGGAACCAACAAGTTTTTGGCGCCGTTTCCGGGGTCTTAGTTATTGATTGGTTATCTAAGTTTAGATTTTAGTTGATTTTTTTCAAGTTTTTAATTTTCTTATTTAGTTAGTATTTTCTTTCCTTATTTTGGCATGACGTCTTGGAATGAAAATTGTTTGAATGATGATTATTCTTACTTTGATGATCCTTGTCCATATTGTGGAGGACCTCACTGGTGGAAAAATTATCGTAATGTTCCCAGGAGCGGGTTGTGCGCACAATCTCAATATTTTGAGTGGAATATTTGTAATATGTGTGGTGGTCAAGGTGGCCATTGGGATGGAGAATGTGGTGGTCAAGGTGGCCATTTGTCCTAATACTTTTTATCCTTCTTCGAGCCCTAATTATGATATTTTTAATAATTTTTGTGAGTTTTATAGGAACAAAGTGGAGAATGTGGAATATAATTCTCATATAATGGATATGATGAGGAAAATAATTGAGCAAACTCAATTTTTAAGGGAGCAAACTCATGAACGTCGAAAAGAGATGGAAAATCTCAAGGCAATAAATAAGAGAATGAAGGCCAAAATAGAAAAATGGGTTGAAACATTCGATGATCAACAAGCTGCAGCCTTAGTTGATAGTCAGGAAGAGCTTCAAATTCGAGAAGAGAGTGAGTTCCAAGAAGAGAAAAATTTCAAAGATGAGTAGATTTTGAGCCAAACTTGGCTAATGGAACAAGCTGAACGATTAGAAATATATGAAGCTCAACGTGAGAAAATTACAGATAGGATAAAAGACTTAATAGAAGGGAGAGCTGAACTGGGACAAGAGATCGAAAAATTTGGTACTGCTATTCACCACTTGAGAGCTCAATTGATTGCAAAGGTTGATGCATCTAACGCCCAACAAAATAGTAATGAGTTGTGTGAAGTTGAAAATGAGCTTATACGCCAAATTGAGGAGCTAAAAGTGGAGAGTCAATCATTCGAGCATATGTTTGTTGATGATGCCCATGTTGAGAAAAGTACACTAGAGCCATGTGAGGAAGCAGTTAATGTTATATTTGAAGATTCTAGTGCATGTAAATATGAGGATGTAAAGAGTAAAACAATCCTAGAGTTAGGGCGTATTGGTCCTCATTCCATACATTTTTCAACATTATGTTTGGATGATGACATGGAAATCGAGTCATCTGAGCCTTTGGAGGATCTAATGGACGAGGAACAAGGTGCTTACATTCTTGAATTCGTTATGCCAAAAAGTAAAAATTACATTCCTCATCTAAAGGCCAAGAAGTGTAAAGTGGACAATTTATTGCTTGGCCTAGTTTTCTTTGTAGCCCCAATGAAAGAGCATAGCCATAGACTGGATGCCCTACTGGGGGCTCAATAAATAAGTTCGAGATGGAGACAAAAAGTGCTACAAGTCGTGCCACGACGTTAAATCAGACGCTTGTTGGGAGGCAACCCAACTTTACTGCTTTCTTTTATTTTTATTTTTATCTTATTATTGTTATAGTGTCTGCTCTTGTTTTGTAGGATTATAAGCATAGGAGGCAAAACCATTGGAAGAGTGCAAAAGTGAGCTAGATAGTGAGAACTAAGTGTGGGGTGACCACACAAAGGACCATGCCTAGGGAATTCTGAGTACCCGTGAGCCGCTATTGCTTCGGCCTTTGGCCTTTCAGGGAGTTTCTTGTCCATCCTCGTTATTATTTTACTTTATTTGTGCATTGGAAACTCTGCACTCCTTTAAGTGTGAGGTGGAAGAATTCCTCTGGATAATTAGTAGTAGTATGTTAGAAAATGTTAACTTCTTATTTTGATTTTAGCTTCTTATTTTTATTTTTCGTAGTTGTGTAGTATTTTAGTAGCTTAATTTATATTTTTTAAATGTGGAAAAAAAATCAAAAAAACAAAATCAAAAAAGGTAGAAAAATTGGACTTTTCCCGACGATGGATCTCCTAGATATTTTTCTTGAAGGATTAAAGTCTAAACAAAAATCCAAAAATATGTCTTTTAGGTTTCTTTAGGTAGTAATAATCCTCTGTGGTTTTTCTTTGTGCCTCGGTTCTTTTCCATAGGATGTAGTTTGAACCGGGTAGTAGTTTTTCCTTTTATTTTTTTATTTTTAGAGTAGATTAGAAATTAGGGAATAAATGGAGGAATAAAGATGAGATTCCTAGGCGCCCTTGACTTGTTTGATAGTAACATATTTAGGCTTTGGCATGCGTAGTATCTTCCCCATATGCTAAAAGTTCTTATGATGCCTTGGTTATTTAGATAGCATGTTTTGTGATGCTTGTGTCTCATTTTCTTGACTTATGTTCACTTTGTGCTTAATGCTTAACATCTCGTAGCTCCATGAATACTTGCATTAGTTTGAAAGTCGGAATGAAACCATCCTTAGTAAGTCATGTGCCATGTGTGGTGAGATTTTTGTATAGTCCATGTTATTGTGCTTGTGTCTAGAACTTGCCCGGTATGTGAGTCGAAGCAAAATTTTAGGTGATACTCGGTTTGAAAAATAATTTTAGGCTATCTTTGTTCTTTTTGAGTTTAATGCTTATCACAAATAAAATATATCCCTAGTTAACCATTTTGAGCTTATAGACTTTTATTTGGCACCCACATTACAAACCTAAACCTCTTTTGTTCTAAAATGATATTGTTTTGATCCTTTTACCTCTTAAAGCACTTTAATTGTGAGATGAGCGCTAAAAGGAGTAACAAGGGACTAAGTGTGGGGTGGCTTTTGAGTGGAACTAGTGAAAGGAAGAAAATGTGCACTTGTTTTGTAAAATAATACACCACTAGCGAAAATTGAAGAAGAAAAATCTAAAAAAGAGAAAAGAAAAAAATAGTAGATGAATAAATATCTTGTTTTCGCTAGTGGAGTGTAAAATGACGATAATGCTTAAAGAAAAGGAAATATTGTTGGGGTGATATTGTTTGTGAAGTAGAAGTTGAATTGAGGAAATATGCGCTTAAGTTTATTATATGATGTGTTAAAGTGCTTAGGAGGGTGAACCACTATTACTAAATATATCATACCCGTCCCTTGGCCCACATTACAACCTTGAAAAAGTCCGAATTGATCTTAGATCGAGTGAGCTTACATTAGTAGAGATTTACATTAAGGGCAAGCCTATGGTGCCGATTGCATGCATGTGACTTTTTTTGTGAGAGTGAGAGATTTTCTTTGATATATATGAGTCCTTAAAATATATTTGAGCATTTTATTTGAATGTATGGTTTCAACTTACTCTCTTGTTCTTATTGTAAGGGCACATAGTTTCACAAGGGATTGGTAATGTTATTAGACTTCTCTCTATGATGTTGGGTATTCAAACCATGAGTGCATTGTGACATTGAGTTGGTTTTTGAGGCTAGGATTGTTAGGAGCATGTTGTCTTTTGTTGTGAATATTAGTGAAGTATGGCATAAGAAAAGGAAAGTGTATGTGATTGCACATGCTAAAGTTTAATTTTTACTATAAACCATGGTCATTGGTGTAGTGTGCCTCAGTTGTGTAAAAACAAAGTGCTCAAGGATAGTGTGAATTGTTGGTTAACTCGAGGACGAGCAACGTTTAAGTGTGGGGTAGTGATGTTTGGCTATAAGTCCATATTTTTAGTGCATTACTTACCTTACATTTAGATTCTTTAATGCTAAATTATACTATATTTGTGCTTAATTGAGTTTATTTTATGTGTAGGTACGTTGAAGACGAAATTGGGAGCAAAGTAGAGATTTTATATTTATTTTATATACTACATGAATAGAGTTATTATTATTTGATTAGTGGATATGTAGATTAAAGTGTAACAAAACAAAAGAAGACAAAAAGAAGCTAAAAGAACAATTGAAAAGAGAAAACAAAAACGTGAAAGAAAGAAAAAGTTAGGCAGCAAAAATTTGATTCGAAGCCAGCAGGCGAGGCAAGCAAATTTCCCGGCGTTCTGCCTTGTGTTGCACAACATACAACGAGATGGAGCGAGCTTTTGAGCTTGCGTCGCACAGTCTGTCGCGAGGTGTTTGCGTGTTTCGGGTTTTAAAGCCTATTTTGTCTACTTTTTGGTTTTGGACTTGATTATTTCGTCTAGACCTTTTCCCTGCACATATAAATAGTCATTAAACACCACTTTTAGGGGAATTGGAGGGGGGACCAGCTTTGATCAGACTTGAGACCTAGGGAGAGCACGGAGCCGCTGTGGAGGCCGGAATTCATCAGATTCCATCTTTCTTCCATCAAACTTAGTAATCTTTATTTTTTCTTGATGATTTGTTGTTTTGCTACCATGTCTATATGGAGCTAAACTTCACGTTCTAGGGTTGTGGTTGTCATGAATATTGAAGTGTAATAATTATATTACCGTTAATTCGAATTATCATCTTTGGTTGTTTCTGTAATTCTGTGCATAATTGCTTAATTGTTTGGCCAGCAGTTGAGTTCTATTTACTATCTATGCTATGCTTGAGAAATCCGTGTTTAGATTAGAGTAGAATGAGAGAGAGATTATTTCTGAACCCGTGGCTCGGGGAAAGATTTTGCGTTTAGGATAGGAATATACCTAACAATCTTGCTTTGTTGAATACCGTATTATATTCGTTCATGATAGATTCAAGACCATATGAATATAGGGTTGATATATTATGGATAGACTAATAGTATTGTGGGAACATGCTATTTATATAAACGATCCGGTCAACTATCAATCATAGATAATTTGGATTAACAGGTGTAATTACGAACTCAATAGGATTGATAAACCGACCACAACCCTGGAACTTATATCTCCCTTGGTTACGTGTTTAAATTTCACAATAGTAGTTGTAATAGTAAAGTTAAACTTTAGATCATCTTGGATAGTAAATTGATTTTAGTTTGCTTAGTTAACGGTTAATCTAAGTCTCTGTGGGTTCGACATCTGACTTTCGAGTCACTTTATTACTTGACAGCCACGTATACTTGCGTGTACTTGGGGAACCAACAGATATGATAACTTCTTTATGCTCTAACATTCTTGCCAATACATTATCTTCGTTTTGCTCCAGATTGTAATCTCTAATGAATACACACACACACGCACACATACACATACACACTTTTAAGAGCATACGCCTCTATGGGCATCATCATCAGCATATCGTACCCGGCCTCGAAGTGGACTCGGTAAGAACGTACCCGACCATCATAAGGCTCGGTAGAATCGTACCCGACCATCATAAGGCTCGGTAGAATCGTACCCGACCATGTGGATCTCGATAAAATCCAACTGATCAGTGGTTGTACAATAGGCATCATACCCGTCCGACTATAGCGCAACTCAATAGAGTAAAATAAGTACATATATATAATGCATGTCAGACTCATGGAAATCACATTATGAATCTTTCGGAGTAACAAAAGGTATGTAACCTCTGTATACGTTATTACGGCTAACTCTTCATCTTGAATCTTATAAGAATCAGGAAATACCAACAACATTGATAACATAAGAATAAGAGAAGTAACATCAACATCAAACAATATAAGTACTGCTAGCTTCTAAGACTGTGGTATCTTAGGAAGCTCATTCGTTAAATTATGTACAATCAGAGTCATGAAAAATAAGGAAAGGGATAGCTTCACATACCTTGGATATACTTCCCTACCTCAATCTATGAAAATTTCACGTCTCCTTAGACTACTATAAGAGAATTGATACTATCGTTATCGTTTAAGCATCGTAACTATTATATATTGACCGCAACCTATTTTACGGTGAAACGAACAGCACCTCCCCTATTTGTATGACTTCCCACAAGTTACAACAATCACCAAACAGCCCAAACAACGTCAATAATAATCATATTAAGCCTCCCAAAATAGTCTACCAATCAACAATATTACTAACAAGCCTTTCAATAAATATCTCACAAGTTCTAGCTTCGACGACTTAGCCGCAACTTGGATGAGATTAAATACATGTTGATTAAGATTTTCCTTAACTTTAAACAAATAGAAAAACTCCAATTTTAGCTTACTTCACCACGAAGTATCTTTCCAATGCAGACACAATAAAAAGGAAGCGAAACTAGCAATAAATTCGGGTTTGTCGGCATCAGAATCACTTTGGAAGACTTGAAATCACCAAGGGTTGATATGAAAACATTGGAAGAGTATTTTATAGAACATAAACCAATTTAAACAACCCCCCAACATGAGCTGGAACCACACAAAAATCACCAACCACAAGTAGAACAAGAAACTTACTAGCGCCACGGGATTCCTGATACTTGATTTGTATTGTTTGTCCTTTGTTTGGCTCTTGGATCCTAAGAGAACTTTGAGAGAAGGTTTTTAGGTGTCTAGGGTCTGAAGAAATTGAAAACGAATGAGTGAAAACGGGCTGTAGATGTCACATATATATAAAGATATTTCAACCGCCTAAGTGGGTCCCATAGGGAGCTGCTTGCGCAGTCTCACGAAAATGCAAATACCTCTCTACTCTGATGTCGTATCGACAAAAGATTTAATGAGTTGGAAACTAGACTCGTACATCTTCAATTTGGTAGGTGGATGACCCTTAAATCCAACTACATTGAGGGAAAAACGCAGTGACATTTGACCTAAATATCATTTAAATTTATGAACGTAGCTTGTAACGACTTTCGTCAACTTGCGTTTCACAACTTGCTTGACCTTAAAACTAAACACACGACTATCATACAACTAATATACCTAATAATATTACCTTCTTATCATATTAATCACCCTAGTCTCACCCCACAAGTATGAGTTATAACATTCCTAACTTGTCGACTTTCGATGAAACTTATTTTCTTCGACGAAACCTTCCAACCCTCACGATACTTTCCAACTGTCACTACCCAAGTTCTCCCTCCTTGAAACGTCGTGATGGCACCTAGTTTCTACGACTAGGTAAGCCTATCACTTTTGCGGAAATGGAACGAAAACATTAAAACTAGCAATTTACAGGTAGATTCAAAATATGAAATTAAGATGCCGCTCGGCATATACCACGATCACTCTTGAAATGTACATAACTCTCCCAAAACCCGAAATATCGTAAGTCACAAACTACAGAAGTAAAATCTAGTGTCTCTAAACATCAGAGTCTATCAAAAGAAAATACAGAAGATAATGGACATGGGGAAGAGTAGAAGGGGACTCCGAGGGCAATGGACGCGACATATATACCTTGAACTCTCCAAAGTTGTCCCGACTCAGTGATAGTGTGGCTGATAAGGAGTACCTGGATCTTCACATGAAAAACATGTGCAGAAAAGTAGCATGAGTACACCACAATCGGTACCCAGTAAGTGCCAAGACTAACCTCGGTCGAGTAGTGACGAGGTCAGGTCAAGGCCCTACTGGTAAATATATATATAATAAAGACAATATAGATGGTATATATATAATAAACTAAGACAAAAATGAAATATTTCAGTAAAACTAAGTACTGAAATTTAACAAGAATGAAATCATAGCAAGTCAACAGCTCAGTACACAGAAATAACAACAGGGGATCTACCGGAATACCGTTCCGTAGTCCCAAAGTAACTATGCAGAGCAGGGGGATCTACCGGAATACTGTTCCGTAGTCCCAAAGTAAACATGTAGAGTAGGGGGATCTACCGGAATACCATTCCGTAGTCCCAAAGTAAATATGCAGAGTAGGGGGATCTATCGGAATACCGTTCCGTAGTCCCAAAGTAAAAATGAAGTGCAAACAATAGAAATACAACTACATCACAAAATCTTATGATTTAGACTAAGTACCAGTCAAGAAGCAGGAAATTCACTAAGCATGCTGCACATAGTTCACATAAGCAATTAAGACACCTAGACATGCTATTCTAGACTAAACAAGATAAATTCATATGCAAGTGTAGTTCAGTTAAAGGAAGATAAATATTTTAGTTAATGAAAATAGATTTTTTTACAACAATAGCCCATGTACGCACTCGTCACCTTACGTACACGACGCTCATATATCAAAAGCAGCACCAAATCCTAAGGAGAGTTCCCCCACACAAGGTTAGTGTAACGACCCGGCCGGTCGTTTCGAGAGTAATAGCCCCGTTTTCCTCATTTTTACTTATTTTTGTTTTATTCAGCTATATTATGTTATATCAATTTAGTTGGTTTAGGACCGGAGCGGTTTCAGAGTGAATTCAGACACGTAGTCTCTTAAGTAGAAACTTAAGTTAAAAAAGTCAATTGGATGTTGACCTATGTGTGAACGATCTCGGATTTGAATTCTGATGGTTCTGTTAGCTCCGTTAGGTGATTTTGGACTTAGGAGTGCATCCGGAATATGATTTTGAGGTCCTTGGTAGAATTAGGCTTGAATTGGCGAAATTAAAAATTTGGTGATTTCGGTCGGCAGTGAAAAATTTGATATCGGGGTCGGAATGAAATTCTGGAAGTTGGAGTAGGTTTTTAGTGTCATTTGTGATGTGTGTGCAAAATTTGAGGTCATTCGGATGTGGTTTGGTTGGTTTCGGCATCGGTTGCCAAATTTGGAAATTTAGAAGTTCTTAGGCTTCAATCCGAGGTTAATTTGATGATTTGATGTTGTTTTGAGTGATTCTAAGGTTCGACTAAGTTGGTATGTTGATATATGACTTGTTGGTATTTTTGGTTGAGGTTCTCGAGGGCTTCAGGGTGATTCCGGGTGGTTAACGGATTTGTCGAAGTTGGAAAATGCAGCTGAAGCTGCTGCTACTGCTATTTTTGCACCTGCGGAAGAAAGAGTCGCAGGTGCGAGGCCACTGGTGCGCGCGGGGAGTGCGCAGGTGCGGGCAATACTAGGCTAGGCAGGTTGCGCAGGTGCGAGTTGGAGGTCACATCTGCGAGCCCGCAGGTGCGAAACTTGGGGCGCAGATGCAGAAAGGGGGATGTTGGGCAGGCTTCGCAGAAGAGGAGGAAACGCGCAGGTGCGCCTTCGCAGGCGCGAGGTTTTGGGCCGCAGATGAGGAACCTGGGCTCCTAAGTGAGTTCCGCACCTGCGATGGATTTTTCCGCAGGTGCGGTGGCGCAGAAGCGTGAAAGTTTCCGCAAGTGCGAAAAACCTGGGCAGAAACCATAAATAGAACCCTTCACGAATTTGATTCATTTCCACCATTTTCAAGTCGCTTTTTGGAGCTTTTGGAGTGATATTTGAAGGGTGATTCAAGGGCTATCAGTGAGGTAAGTTTCTTGAGCCCTAATACTCGTATATATGGTGATTTTTCGTTGTTTAATCATTGTAATTAGTAAAAATGAGGGGTTAGGGCTTGGAATTTTTGGAGAGTAATTTAAGGATTTGAAGGACCAAACGATGTCGGATTTTGATGAATTTGGTATGGTTAGGTTCGTGAGTGAATGAGCTTTCTAGTTTTGTGAATTTTGTCGGATTCGAGACGTGGGCCTTGGGGCCAGGTTTGAGCCAATTTTGGGTTTTATTCTAATTTTGTACCTTTTCTTGTGGAATTCATTTCATTAGCGCGTATTGATGGTATTGTACTGATTGTGAATAGATTCGGAGCATTTGGAGGGTGAGTCCAGAGGAAAGAGCATTGCGTGGTAGAGATTTGACCGGTTTGAGGTAAGTAACGATTGTAAATCTAGTCCTGAGGGTATGAAACACTGGATTTTGTATCATTCTACTATTTTTAGGTCATGTCGGGCGTGCACTCTTGGGGATTGTGACTTGGTTTATCCCGTACCAACTTTAAAGTTGCATACTTTGTTGAAACTATATGATACTTATATGTTTTAGAAAGAGTTTCTGTAAATTGGGCTGAATGCCATGTTTGGGCTTTGCGCCAGTGCTGTTTGGACCCTTAGGGGCTATTTCTTACTATCCTCTCATTGTTTTTGATTGAAAATCTATACTAAGTCATGTTTATACTTTTTTACCGTATAACTCATTTTTACCGCATAACTCATTTTGATGCATATAGATACTTTGGGCCGAATGCCCTGTTTTACTGAAATGCCCGAGTGGCTTGAGATGTTTATGACTGAGTGATACCGAGGGCCTGATTGTGAGGATGAGTGTGGATCGGGTCTGCCCGCCTGCAGCATACTTTATTATTATAGCACGTGAGTTGTCCGTGCAGCACATGAGTTGTCCGCGCAGATTATAGCACTTGGGCTGAAGGAGCCCCTCCGGAGTTTGTACACACCCCTAGTGAGCGCAGGTACCTACTAAGTGCGAGTGCCGAGTGACTGGGAGGCATGAGTGATTGTTATGTATGCCCGAGTGGCAAGAGTGATTGTGAGGTATGCCCGAGTGGCATGAGTGACTGTGAGGATTGCCCGAGGGGCTGTATATGAGTGATGTTTTGCCCGAGGGGCTGTTTATGATTTCATCATTTTTGCTCACCTTTGCTTTTTTCCTCTGTCTGAAAACTATTGAAAAATATCTTTAAATGATTTTTTACTGGAACTGGGTTTAAATGAGATATTTTGATTCAAATCCTGATTTTAAAAGCATGTGGTATTTTACTGAGATTTCCTGATATGAATGTTATATGCTTTATTGCTCGTCACAACTGCTCAGTCTTTAGTTATTGTTGTTACTTACTGAGTTGGCGTACTCACGTTACTCTCCATACCTTGTGTGCAGATTCAGGTGTAGGTGGACACGGTAGCGGTTATTGATTGTTCTGGTTGCAGATTTTTCTTGGAGATAGCAAGGTAGCTTTTGGCGATCGCAGCCCCTGCTCTTCTCCCTCTTATCTTCCTCTAGTTGTATTTAGCTATTTTCCAGGGTGAGCGAGCCTTGATATTGTTAGACAGATTATAGTAGATGCTCATGATTAGTGACACCCCGATGTTGGGCTTTTCCTTCCGCACTTTTGTTTGATTGGAACTCCTTTACGAATGTTTTTTGTTAAATAACATTGGAATTATATTTGAAATGAAAATATCGGTTTGTTTTGGAAATGAGTCGGCTTGCCTAGTTCCACGATAGGCGCCATCATGACAGGGGTTAGTTTGGGTCGCGACAGATTAGTATCAGACCCTAGGTTACATAGGTCTCACGAGTCATGAGCGGGTTTAGTAGAGTCTTGCGGATCGGTACAGAGACGTATGTACTTATCTTCGGGAGGCTGCAGAACCTTTAGGAAACTCTACATTCTTGAATTCTTGTCGTGCGAATCTGTTGATTCTAGTAACTAAACATCTGTTGTTTCATTCTCTCACAGATAATGAGGACTCGTGCTACCGGTCTGGAAGGCCAGCCACTAGTACCACCAGCCAGGGCAGCGAGAGGCCGAGGCCGCGGTAGAGGCCATGGTAGGGGCAGAGGTGCAGCCCGTACATCAGCTGGGGCAGTACCTGCAGATCCACCGGTTGTCCCAGATCAGGACCAGGTTCCAGTTGTTGATGCACCAGCTCAGGCACCAGCTGTGCCTATTGTGATTCCAGGCCTTCAGGAGGCCCTAGCTCAGATTCTGACAGCGTGCACTGGCCTTGCTCAGGAGGTCTCTATTTCGACGGTCGCAGCCACTTCTCAGGCCAGGGGAGGCACTCAGACTCCCGTCGCTCACACACCCGAGCAGGTTATTCAGGGACTTCAAACACCGGATGCACCACCAGCCCAGCCAGTTGTAGTTTCTCAGGATTATGTGTTTCCTGCTATGCCTGAGGATGATCAGCGTAGGTTGGAGAGGTTTGGGAGACTCCAGCCACCACCTTTCAGTGGCATAGAGAGAGAGGATGCTCAGGACTTTTTGGACAGGTGTCAGAGGATACTTCGTACTGCTGGTATTTTGGAGACTTGTGGGGTCTCATTCACTACCTTTCACTTTTCTGGGGCTCCGCTCAGATGGTGGGAGACATACGAGAGGCGTAGGCCTGTTGGCGCAACACCCCTTACTTGGCAGCAGTTCTCCGTGGTCTTTTTGGAGAAGTTCGTGCCTCGATCCCACAAAGAGGGGTTGCACAGACAGTTTGAGCAGCTTCGACAGGGTGATATGTCTGTGACACAGTATGAGATGCGATTCTCCGAGTTGGCCTATCATGCTATCTGGTTGGTTCCCACGGACAGAGAGAGGATCATGAGGTTTATTTATAGCCTCACCTATCAGCTACAGTTGCTCATGACCAGGGAGCGGGTTGCGGGTGCTACCTTTGATGAGGTTGTTGACATTGCTCGGTAGATTGAGATGGTTCGTGGTCAGGAGAGGGTTGAGAGGGAGGCCAAGGGGCCTCGTGGTCAGGGTGGATTCATCGGTGCTCCTTTTGGGGTCAGTTCCAGCACGGTAGAAGTCGTCATTTTAGACAGGCTCAATCAACTCGACCATTTCACCATGATGCATTATCTGGTGCATTATCTGGCCATGGTTCTCACAGTTCTCATCAGGGCCACTCATCACTTAGTGCCCTTCCAGCTCAGAGTTCATCCCGTGCTCCACCTGTTCAGGGCTTTTCCATGCCAGTTTCTTCTACCAGTTATCCTGGTGCTATGGGTTCCCTTCAGTTTCCGCCGCCAGCATCATGAAGTTGTTTTGAGTGTGGGGAGCTTGGGCATATGTGGAGGCAGTGTCCTCGTCGTTATGGAGGTCTATCTCAACAGAGGAGTCAGCCTCCGACTACAGCACCAGTTACCTTACCACCCGCCCAGTCAGCTCGGGGTGGAGGTCAGTCAGCTAGGGGTCGCCCTAGAGGGAGAGGTAGGTCAGGGGGTGGTCAGGCCCGTTTCTATGCCCTCCCTGCCAGACCAGATGCTATTTCTTCAGATGCTGTGATTACAGGTATTTTCTCAGTTTGTCACAGAGATGCCTCAGTATTATTTGACCCTAGTTCCACGTATTCATATGTTTCCTCGTATTTCGCCCATTTTCTGGATATGCCCTGTGAGTCTTTAGTTTCATCTGTACATGTATCTACTCCTGTGGGCGATACTATTATTCTGGACTGCGTATATTGGTCATGTGTGGTGACTATTGGGGGTCTGGAGACCCAAGTGGACCTTTTACTACTTAGTATGGTCGACTTTGATGTGATATTGTGTATGGATTGGTTATCTCCATGTCATACTTTTCTAGATTGTCACGCTAAGACGGTGATGTTGACTATGCCGGGAATTCCGAGGGTTGAGTGGAGCGGTTCTGTAGATTATGTACCAAGTAGGGTGATTTCATATTTGAAGGCTCGGTGCATGGTTGAGAAGGGTTGCCTATCTTATTTGGATTTTGTGAGGGATGTTAGTGCAAGACTCCTATCATTGATTCTATTCCGGTGGTACGTGATTTTTCGGATGTATTTCCTGCAGACCTGCCTGGAATACTGCCTGACATGGATATTGACTTTGGTATTTATTTGGTGCTGGGAACTCAGCCCATTTCTATTCCACCGTATTGTATGGCACCGGCGGAGTTGAAGAAATTGAAAGAACAGCTTCAGGAACAGAGCATACAGTTAAACAATGACAAGAAGTTCAAAGTTGAGCTTAAGTCTCCATGCACTGAGATCTCTTTCCATAATTAAAACAAATTAAATACTGCAGATTGGATCGTCCCAAACAAGGTATAAAGGCACGTTATTTTCATCACATGTGGGCGCTTCTTGCTACTTCCCGCCTGAAAAAACACAATTTCAGTCAATGTAAACGTTCTGTTTGAGAGAGAAAACGAAGAGGAAAAGAAAAGGATTTAAGTTATTTACACTTCATGTTATATCTAGTTAGTTACTACGATCATTTTTACTAGCTAAGTTATTAGTACGTTTGTAATATGGCCATTATTTTGTCAAATGGAGTCCATCTCACATAAGCAATAGCATCTTTGCAAAGTGTAGACTTTGTTGACAATATTCTTTGGACCCAAAAATATTGCATTGTGTGTTGGACATCATTTGCACAAGTTGTATCTCTTCTTTTATACCTAAGAGGTCAAGACTTTTTTGCCTATAAAAGGGAAGGCCATTAGTTCATTTTATACACACCAACAAGACTTGAGTCTTCCTTTCTTGTTTCTTCCTTTCTTCTTTTATTAAGATTGTTTTGTATGAGAGTTAAGTGTTGGGAAGCACTTGTGTGAACCCTTTCTTTGGAGTGATCTTGTGAGGTTATTCTCTTAGGGTATTTGGGATTAATTAGCGTGTTTACTCTAATTTTGTACTCTTTTTTGTACTCTTATTCTTATAGTAAATTGCTCCTCTCCGCTTGTGGACATAGGTCACTTTGACCGAACCACGTTAAATTTGTGTCTTCTTTATCTATACTTTAATTGTCGTTGTTATCAACTTCAATTGTCTTTGTTATTGTCATTATACTGTTGTTTGGCTATATTCCGCACTATCCGGGTTCCCGATCCTAACAACGTTGATGTTTGTTATAGAGATTCGTTTGTGATTACCTTATAAATGATCTATGTAGATATTCTTTAACCGTTAGTTAATTGAACTTAAACCCGAAAAGAAAAAGAACAGAAAAGAATAATAAAGGAAACCTGAATATTGTTCCATATGGTGAGAGCAAATGAAGCAGCTGCAAACAAGAAACAACCAAGAACGCAATTCTCATGTGTTGAAGTGAAGACGAGGAGATGCGGTCTTGCCAGCTGAAGAAAAGATGGGGAATACTTGTTTACCACTGGACCTTTGTAGAAAGTCATTGATAACATCCCCACTATTGACATTAAGGTACCAACTACTCTTGCTTGACTTCCCTGCCTTTTCCAGTCGATCCTTATTTTCCTGAAATTATATAGTTATTCTTCTTTAGAATATTGATAATCATATATAGTTCCAAAACAGTCAAAATATTTAGTACTAGTTAAAATAACACAGATGTAGTGTTCACACTTTTACGTTTTTGGTGAGTCAATTCTAAGATAGTGGTTGGAAAATATACTCCTTAAATTTTTATTGGTAGGAACTGTGTACTTCGCAAATAACATTTCATAACAGGTCCATTCACTTCATCAGTTCCCTACCAATTACATCAGTTTCTTGCTATTTTTCAAATCTAATTAACCATTCACTTCCAAAGCATGGCCCATCAATTTGATACCGAAAAAGGGACTCCTGAATACTTGAGATATACGAATATATTCTAACTCGCCTTTCTAATTGTAAGAAATCACTTCCTCTTTAATGCTACTCCTCGTAATTGGCGGAGTTAGAGATTTCGTCAAGGGAATTCATCTTTTATAAAAATAAATTATATCAAGCTTCTGCTTCAAATCAAAAGGATTTAATCCTTGTATTTACCATACATTTTAATATTTTTGCCTTGTAATATACATGTATTACTATAATTAAATTTTTTGAGCAAGGAGTATCATATGAAACCCCTTGCTTCAATGTGCATGGCTCCACCATTACTCCTGGTATTTTTCCCCTTCTAGTTGTAAGAAATTGAAGTGTTTGAGAGCGTACATTTTTATTTATTTCATTTTATCTTCAACACATCCTCTTACGTATGAGTCTAATTTTTTTTCATGGCTATGCACGTGAAAATTTTTTTTCGATAATATGTGATGACGAGACTCAAACACAAGACCTTTGTTTGCTTTGATAGCATGTTGAAGTGTGTTACCATCTCATCTAAAAGTTTAAAGCTAATAGATGCGTCAAAGACGGTTGCTAGCTACTGCTAGTCGCACCCTCTAGCCCGTCAGGCTTTCCCAGGTTTATTTACTTACTTAATTTTGTTTTCAAGAGGCTCAAGTCTGTTTCCAATTAAGAGGCCATAAGATAATAAAAAAAGTAGAGAAAAAAGAACCTAAGAATAAAGGAAACAATGAAAGAAAAAGCTGGTATCATGTTTGCGGCTCCACATGCTACGATTGGAGAAATATAACTTAGTCCCGCGAATGCAAGGTTCTGCGCTATTGTTACCCTACAACCACAGTGCCGTTAATTCTTTTTTTCTCTCGGCACACATTAGGTGCTAACTAACCTGCGCCCTCACCGAAAATGGGAGTAAGAGGAAGATCGAAGAAAAGCACCAGGAAAACACCAGTGGTAGAAAGGAAATTACCAGACATTATCACGCAAAAACAAGGAAAACAAACTGAAAAAGCTAAAGAGAAAATGCAAGAGGAAGATCTGGATCCGGAAAGTGACAATGACCAAAATTGGCCAGATCTGAGTAGTGCTCGAGCTAAATTGGCAACACCGGTGAGCCCAGGCATTCTTCTGACACTTGTGGTGAGTTCTGGAGCTAAAGGACTAGTTGTACCGCTGATCACAATTGGTGGTGTGAGTACGAGCAAGTCACAGAGCAATGGAACAGTACATGCAAACTTGCCAAAGGAACAGAGAAATGTTGAGATCGACACTGGGAAGAACATGCAAGACAAGAAAGCAGAGAAAACTGGGAATGGGGGAAGATCATGGGCATGTTTGTTCCAAGAGAACAAATTTGCAGCTAAGGGTATGAATCTATCCTACATCCCTCCGGTGCTACAGGACGGGGAAGTTGTAGTGCAACTGTTGGAAGAGGACATTGCAGAGGAAAACCAGAAGTGGAATCGAGCAATAATCTTGTACCACTACTAAAAAATCAGGTTTTAGCGACGGACAAATTCTGTAGCTAAACAGAAAAATCCGTCACTAATCTCATTTAGCGATAGATTAACAACGGATTATCAAGAAATTCTGCTAGCTACGAGTGTTTTAGCGACAGATTAGCGACGACGTTCGTAGCTAATTTTATTTTTTTGTAGTGTACGTGGTGGGAAATACTCCAACTATTGGGGAAATTGAGCGCTTCATAGCTAACCAGTGGAGTAAGGTCAAAAAACCTAAAGCACTCTTCCATAACGATGGGTATTTCATAATTTTGATGAATAGATGTGAAGAGAGGGATGAAGTGCTATTGAATGGTCCGTATACTATGAGTAGTAGGCCAATCATAATTAGACCATGGATCAGAAGGATTTGATTTCAATGAGGAAGTGCTTAAAACCATACCTCTGTGAATCAAATTCCCTAAGCTACTACTTAACTATTAGAGTAATCAGGCCTAAAGCAAAATTGGGAGTGGTTTGGAAAAGCCTTTGTATGCTGATGCATGTACTATAGTAGCTGATAGAGTCTCATATGCTAGGGTGTTAATTGAAATGGATATCACTAGGCCTTTACCAGGGACAATCAAATTATATGACCCTAAAGGCAAGGTGATCGAGCAGGTGGTACAATATGACTGGAAACCTTAATACTGCCAGACATGTTGTCAAATAGGCCACTCGTGTAGAGATCAAAAGAAGTAGAACCAGGAGGGAGGATATCACAGAGGTATTAAACAGAAACAAAAACAAAAACGGAGAATAGTGAGGGTGCTTGATCCTAATGTAGACAAAATTGATGCTCATGGTATGCTCCTGGATCAACTGGAATTAGAAGGTGATGAGCTACCATTCCAGCAGGGAAATGAAGAACAATGGCAACTTGCTAGAGGAAAGTCTGCATCAAAGAAGAATATGGGATCCATAAGAGAGAATGAAGTAGACATTGGCAATGTATTCAAAGCACTAGTTGACACAACCCAGAAGATTGTGCAACTATCTGAAGCTCAGTGGGCAAGAGGTCAGCAGAGTAGAAATGACAGAGGAGGAGGCTCTAAAATACTACTATATCATGATGAATATACTACTATATCATGATGAATATCATAGCCTGGAATGTTAGGGGGTTGAATAAAGTGTATAAGCAAAAAGAACTAAAAAATTTTTTTAAAGAGAATAAAGTGGTAATTATGGTTGTTCTAGAGAATAGAGTCAAGGCAACCAATGTTGTTTCAATAATGAAGAAGGTTTTTAGTAACTGGCAATAGGTAGCTAATTATGATGAGGCGCCAGGAGGTAGAATTTGGGTAGTATGGGATCAAACACAGGTGGATTTTAAGGTTATCCGAAGACATGAACAGTATATAGTAGGGCATGTGATCATGAATCAGCACAGAATCAAGTTCAACTTTGGTGCAGTCTATGGAATGCACACTATACAAGACAGGAAGGGACTATGGGAGGACCTGAAGATAACTATGGACGGAGTGAGTGGCCCTAGCTTAATAATAGGGGATTTTAATACTATACTATCTAGTGAGGATAGAGTGCAGGGGAATTCAGCACAAAAGATAGAGGCGAGAGACTTCAAAAACTTCATACTGGTTACAGGATTAGATGAACTCAAAATAGTGGGGCGAAAGTTCACATGTACTAACAACTATATCCATAGTAGAATTGATAAAATATTGGTAAATGCAGAATGGATTCAGAAATGGCCTGCCATGGAGGGGATCATTATGAATCCTGGCTTCTCATATCATTGTCCTTTGAGTGTAGCTATTGATGGTACTAATCAAGAAGGTAGGCGACCTTTCAAGTTTCTCAACTGTTTGGCAAGTCACCAAGACTTTGATGAAACAGTTAAGCAATGCTGGAGAAATAGGCACAGGGGAACTGCAATGTTAAATGTGTAGAATAAGCTCAAAAAGCTAAAAGAAGCTCTAAAACAACTGAACAACCAACAATTCAATAGTATTGGGCACAAGATTCAAGTAGCAAGGAACAAATTAGAAGGTATCCAAGCTTAGATGCCACTCCCAGGAAATGACACTGAGGCAATACTACAAGAAAAGGATGCAAAACTTGAACTGGAAAAATGGTGGGAGGTTGAGGAGAGTGTGTTGAAGCAGAAGTCAAGAATTTAGTGGCTTAAACTAGGGGATTCTAATACGTCATACTTCCATGCTTGTGTGAAAAACAGGTAAGCAAAGAATTATATTGGCAGAATAACTAACAGTGTAGGGCAAATTCTTCAAAGTGCTATTGAAGTAGAAGAGGAAATACTTAATTTTTACAAAATATTACTTAGTATAGCAGCTTCACAAATGCCAGTAGTTATCCCAGAGATCATGCAGAAAGGCTATACTTTAACCATGCAGCAATAACTATAGCTAATCAAGCCAGTTACTAGAGAGGAAGTAAAGAGAGCTATACTAGATATTGATGATAATAAAGCACCGGTATGTGATGGTTATAACTCCTACTTCTTTAAAAAGACATGGCATATATTGGGTGATGAGGTTACTGTAGCAGTAATGGAGTTCTTTGAAAATGCTGAAATGTGCAAAGCCATTAACTGCACCACTATTACTTTGATCCCTAAAGTCAAGAACCCAACTAACATTAAGGAATTCAGGCATATTTCCCGTTGCACAGTGCTATACAAGATAATATCAAAAATTCTAACAGCAAGATTACAGGAAGTTATGACAGACCTAATAGATAACTGCCAAACAGCCTTTGTACCAGGAAGAATGATCACTGATAACATCATTATGAGCCATGAATTGGTAAAAGGCTATGGGAGGAAGAACATATCCCCAAGATGCATGCTCAAAATAGATATGCAGAAAGCCTATGATTCTGTGAAATGGGTATACATTGAACAAGTGATGAAGATGTTGGGATTCCCTGAAATATTGTGAAGTGGATAATGGCATGTATCAGTACAGTTGCCTATTTTGTAATAATTAATGGTAAGCCAGCTAAACCATTTGAGGCAAGGAAAGGGCTGAGGCAGAAGGATCCCCTATCTCCATTTTTATTTGTGATGGCCATGGAGTATCTTAGTAGACTACTGAAGCCATTGGAGGATAACAAGAAGTTTAAATTTCACCCAAAATGTGCCAAAGTCAACTTAGTGCAATTGGAATTTGCTGATGATCTACTTCTTTTCCGTATAGGGTACATACAATCAGTCAAGATACTCCATCAACAGTTTCAAGTATTTTCTACAGCCTCAGGACTAATTACAAATCCTAACAAAAGCTGTATTTACTTTGGTGGAGTGAACAATATGACTCAACATCATATTATGAAATTGCTAGGATACACTAAACGAGAACTACCTTTTAGATACCTGGGTGTCCCATTGAGCACCAAGAGGTTATCAGCTATCCAATATGAACCTCTAATTGATAGAATGTTAAGCAGGATCCAATGTTGGACAATAAAATTTTTGTCATATGCCGGAAGAGCAATGCTAATTAAGAGTGTTCTAGTTGTAATTCAAACATTCTGGGCTCAGATATTCATTTTGCCAAAGAAAATCATTCATTTCATAGAAACAATATGCAGGAGATTCTTATGGTCAGGAGCTGCGAAACCTACCAAAAAGGCATTGATTGCCTGGGATAAACTGTGTACTCCAAAGGTAGCAGGAGTACTAATCTTCATCAATGTGGAGCTGTGGAATAAAGCAGTTATTTGCAAGCTCTTATGGAATATTTGTACAAAGAAGAAGAAGTTGTGGGTCCAGTGGATTCATGCATACTACATAAAGGAGAACAATATATGGAATACAGAGCCAAAGAGTGCATTATGGGTCATCCAAAAGATATTCAAGACAAGAAACTTCTTTGAGGTTGCTGGATATACAAGAGAGGAGGTAAATCTGATAGAGAGATTCTCCGTAAGACACATATACAAAGCCATGCAAGGGGAGTTTCAGAAGGTGCCATGGACGAAACTAGTGTGTAATAATCAAGGACTACCAAAGTGGATTTTCATACTACGACTCGCAATACAGGATAGGTTAGCTACAAAAGAAAGGCTAGCAAGATGGGGGATTATTGCAGACAAAACATGCTCACTTTGTCAAAGAGAGAATAAAACATTACAACACTTATTCTTTGACTGTGAAGTATCAGCAACTATATGAGAGCAGCTTCTAAACTGGCAAGGCATTCAGAGAACAAAGGGAGATCGGCAGGAGGAGCTGAAGTGGATAGAAAAGGTGGCCAAAGATAAAAGTGGAGGGGCATAATATGCAGAATGTCATTAGCAGCAGCAGTTTATCATATTTGGCAAGAGAGGAACAATGTTATTTTCCAGAAGAAGAAGAGATCTGCTAATTCTATCCTTCGACTAATCATTCAAGAAATACACGTTAGGGCCAAGCTATTTCCTAGGTTGGATAGAACCATGAATACACTGAATTGGTATCCTGATGTAGTTTAGAAGACAAAAGAAGCAGGAGAGGGATTGTAGCAAAGCTAGGTAACTCCAAGCTGGGGCTTCATGTCCGGCAGGAGCTATGATAGAAAGCTAGGTTCACTTTGTTAGATTGTAAATACTTATACTTGGTAAATAAAATCTTTTACTTACCAAAAATAAAATCAGTATAGCAATCCTATGGGAAATTAAGTGACATCAATATCTCATATGATTAATTAAGTTGGTGGTTAAGAAACTCCAAAGTCCAAAATGCATGAATACAGAAAATAATTGGAGGGTTTGGACCAATTAATGTTCATTTTAGACCATACTAATTAATGTTCGTTCTTTCTTAATTCTAAGCATTCTAATTTGGCACAGAGAAAGAGAAAGAGAGTACTAACCCTACTAAGCCAAGGAAGAAGACACGCAAAAGAAGGGGAAACGTGAATAATTGCTCTTCTGTCCTAAAATTATTGAGAAAGAAAGAAAGATCAACACTGGTCCTCTAAGTCACCCCTGATCTTAAAGAAAAAGAGAAAACAAGATTTCGTGAAAATATATACTTGTCTCTTCTGTGGAAAAAGAGGGAATACGGAATGAGAAGGATAAAGCTAAGAGCAGACCACGAATATAAAAGAACTCATACCAAACTTGGACATAGCGGTACTGGCCATAATCGTCAAGAAAATAGCGACAGCTTCTATTATGACCATTGTTGTGCATGGCAACATTTCTCCTATGGCATTCACAACCCTCACACCCATCTCTCTTTCGTTGTGTGTGTTCTATCTTTATGTCAACTACTTGTTATAACTCCGTATGATCCGGTCTTCACAATTTATATGGAGGCACATCAATTCAATTTGCCGTATACGTCAGGAAAAAAAAAAGAGAAGGTAACCTTTCATGGAATGCTTAAGCTACTTGGAAAGAGAAAGAGCAGTTCGAGTGACCCAAGCATGGCACGGAAGGCAGCGATTCAATAATTGTTTAATGCTAGTATTAATTTATTTTTAATTGAAGAAAACTTCTCATCCACCTGCACACCTATTATTCATCCTACGTGGACTCTGAGAGTATGTATATATATGTATTAACCAAGAATTAGATTTTGTACTAGGTGGACTAAATTATCTTAAGTAGTATGATTAATAACCCCCATAATTAAGGTTTGGTTGTGTGGCTGACATTAAGAATGGCCCTACTAGGAATGATTAAATCCATACCCAAGAGGGTCTTCACATTACACCAGGTTAATTTAGCTATAAGAAAGAATTTTATAGTATTTGATTAATTGATTGGCCGTTCTGTTATAGTACAATGGCAATAGACTGTAGTAGGGTATAGCAGCTTATAAAATAATGCTATTGTCTTCAAACGGAAGTACGTAAGCAGAAGAATGAAGAGAAAGACTATTTTAAAGTAAAACGTCATGAATTTGGACGCCTTGTCAGCTTTGGACGGACTGCTAGTGTCAGATTTGTCCTTAGAGGCTGGCAGTCCAGCCGTGCAATCTCTTCTTATAATAGTACTCCATATGCTAACATCGTATCAAGGGCTCATGACGTACCTCATTTCAACCATTCCTTTTTTTGTTTTACTTTTCTTTCGCGCAAACGCGTTAGTTTGATCGATGGACATATATATATGTTCGCGCATCCTGTCCAAGTTGAATCGTGTCCAACTAGGTCTATTACATTGTTGAGTTGAACCCAATGTTGATTCTTTTACTCTACTCTGTTAATTGCACTAAACACCTTTATAATATGACTTACTTTTAACGGATAAGGGTTCAATATACCTTTATACTATTCGAAATAGTTTAAAAACATCTTCCGTTTGAATATTCATCCAATTATACCCATACTGTCATACTATTGCACTGATTTGTCCCTAATTTAGACGGACGGACACGCGATGTTGAAGATAAAAATTCAATGATCAATTTTGATTCTCAGCTCACAGTCTCTCGCAGCAAACTAAGTAAGGAAGAAGAAGCTAGAAGGAATAAGGCTAAGTTTCTGGTCGATAAGAACAAAAATACAATTGGTAAAGTACAAAGAACTAAAGACTTAGATCCTTTATCAAGCCAAAATATCAAAGGGACACGTGGAGCAATCTCAGCTTTTGGTTCACTATTTGATGGATCTATTACGGTCCGTCCGATCAAAATATTAGACAAGAACTGTGCAGCTAATAAAGACACAACGGCTAATTTTTATTGTACAAAATTAGTACATTAGGTGTATAGAATTATTTGTCTGATAGCATAAATCAAATACCTCTTAGACACCTGTACATAGGATTATTCTTATCCTTTTACACTATACTTGTATAAATAGACTGTCATCAATCAATGAAAATACACAGAAAAATTCTCAATCATTTTTTCTCCTAACTTTTCTACATGGTATCAAAGCAACAGCTCTAAGAATATCCTAATCTTTTTCTTTTTCAGTTTCTCTTTGCTTTCATTCTCCAATGATGTCCACATCTGAGGTCGCTGATGTCACTTCTGGAAATACTGTCACCTCTGGAAATAATGGGAATAGCATGAAATACCCAAGTTATCCTTACTTCCTTAACCCGTCTGATTCACCTAGAATGAACTTGGTAAACTCATCTTTTGATGGAAGAGGTTATGGAGGATGGCGCAGGTCCATTCTCATTGCTCTTTCTACAAAAAATAAGATTGGCTTTATTGGTGGAGCTTGCCTTTCTCCTAGGCCAGAAACACATGACTTCAAGTTGTCAAGCATGTGTAATGATATGGTGATTTTTTGGCTACTTAATTCTCTGTCAAGAGAGATTGCTGACAGTGTGATTTACTCTAAGACATCCAAGGACCTGTGGGATGATTTAGAGGACAGATTTGGTCAGTCAAATAGTGCAAAAATATATCATTTATAGAAAGAATTGAGTGACCTGATTCAGGGTACTAGTGATATAGCATGGTATTTTACTAAGATAAAAAGGTTATGGGATGAACTAGATACCTTGAACACTCATATCAACTATTTTTGTGCCTGTAATTGTGGAGGAAAAGCCAAAATGGCTAAGTCACTTCAAGATGAGAGGCTTATCAAATTTCTCATGGGGTTGAATGATACTTATGCCTCTATGAGAAGCAGCATCTTGATGTTATCCCCTTTGCCAACTATAGGACATGCTTACTCCTTGTTGATATAGGATGAGAAGCAGAGAGAAGTTTATGTCAACTCCCAATTCCTTGGTGATTCTACATCCTTCCTGGCTGCAAATCAAAACCCTCCAAGTCAGAAAGTTGGAAATTCTGATTTCAAGGGAAAAAGGAACAATCTCAATTGCTCTTATTTCAAAAAAACTGGGCATTCAGTGGATAAATGCTATAGGATCATTGGTTTTCCGGCAGACTTCAAATTCACCAAGTCAAATGCAACAACGGTTGAAGAAAATATTATGAACCATCAGCTCTCACAGGAACAGTTCACTCAACTTATTCAGCTTCTTCAACAAGTGAAAGTTGGACAACCAGGGACTTCAGGTTCAGAAATCAATGTTAATGCTATCAACTGTGCTGGTAAAATACTCAAAAAATCAGTATCTCGTTTCACTTACATTAAAGGTAGCTCCTGGATCTTAGATTCAGGAGCATCTGAACACATGTCTTTTGATTCTACCATTTTCTTAAACCTGAAACCTTTGCCTTATCATGTTAATATCAGTCTTCCTAATTTATATAAAGTAAATATATATCTTGGTGGAGATATATCCATTCATCCTAAAATCATTCTAAGAAATGTTCTTTATGTGCCTTGTTTCAAATTCAATTTGATATTTATTCAAAGATTGTGTCAGCAAAATAATTGTCTCCTAATTTTTTCTGCGATTGGATGTCTGTTGCAAGAAAATTCAGTAAAGAGGCCTCTGGCACTTGGTGAAGCTAGAGATGGTCTATATCTGCTCCATTCCACAAATCTTCAACCTAAGAAGCTATCTAAAGATGTTTATGTTTCATTACCTAAGGAGAGTCTTTCCAGTTTTGTTGAGTCTTTTAAATCAGTTTCTATTCCTATAAAAGCTAATTCCTATGTAAAGTTGTGGCACTTTAGATTGGGACATTTGCCATTTCATGCAATGAAAAACATCAAATCTGTTTCTATTTTATCTTTGTATCCAATTCTGATTTTTCATGTGATGTTTGTCCACTAGCAAGGCAAACCAGATTGCCTTTTCATTCAAGCAAGATAAGTACCAACAAGGTTTTTGATCTAATTCACATTGACACCCGGGGGCCCTACAAAACACCCACATACAATGGATATAGATATTTTCTCACTATAGTAGATGACTTTAGTAGGGCAACCTGGACCTATCTTTTAAGCACCAAAAGTAATGCTTTTTCAATTCTCAAAAATTTCTTAGCTATGATAGAAAGGCAATTTAACACCAAAGTCAAGGTAATAAGATTAGATAATGCACTAGAACTGGGAGGGGGTACAATAATCTCTGAATTTTTTCTTTCTCAGGGAATCATTCATCAAACTTCATGTATTGCAACCCCTTAACAGAATGGTGTTGTTGAGAGGAAGCATAGACATCTTCTGGAGACATCAAGGGCTCTATTGCACCATTCTAAGGTCCCTATATCATTTTGGGGAGAATATTTATTAACTGCTACTTTCTTGATCAATAGATTTTCATCTAGAGTTCTTAAATAAAAAATACCTTATGAGATTATTTTTGAAAAATGTCCCAATTATGATTTTCTCAAATGTTTTGGTTGTTTATGTTATGCTACCACGCCTTCACATAACAGAGGAAAGCTATAGCCTAGAGCCATTCCTTGTGTGTTCTTAGGATACCCCTATGGAATGAAGGTGTACAAATTGATGAGTTTAAATACCAGAAAGATTTTTGTTTCCAGAGATGTACGATTCTTTGAATCAGTTTATCCTTTTTGTTCTATTCCAGGCTCGCCAATCAAATCTATAGAGTCTAATGCTTTCACTGATTCTTTTAGTTCTGATCCTAACATCACAAATGACTTTAGCATCACAACTGATCCTAATACTTCTCCCTTTGCACCTTCTGATTCTATTCTTGAGTCTGTTCCTAGTTCAAACTTATCTCCAGATTTAACTTATTTCACTTCAGATTTCAATCCTATTTCTCACAGTCCCAGTCATGTCCCTCATATTTCTAGTCCTACTTCTCATAATTCAACCCCAATCCCTTTAATAAGATCAGAAACAGAACATAATAAGTCTGCTTATTTGAATGACTATGTTTGCAATGTTGTATTTCTAACTGATGTTACCAATTCTTGTTTTAATCAACGGTTGTTCCTCTAACATATCCTTTTACTGCTTTATTCACCTCTAATCAACATCTACTTAATTCTCTTTCTAATATTGTTGATCTAACTAGTTATTCTCAAGCTGCCATGCACTCAGGTTGGGAGCAAGCAATGGACACTGAGTTTAAAGCCCTAGAAGCTAATCAAACTTAGGAAATTGTTGAGCTTCCGGAGGGTAAGAAAGCCTTGCCTTGCAAATGGGTATATAAGGTAAAACATAATTCAGATGGCAGTATTGAGAGGTTGAAAGCTAGATTGATGATTAGAGGTAATATTCAAAGAGAGGGAATTGATTTCAATAAAACTTTTTCACCCGTAGTCAAAATGACTACAATTCGATGTCTCTTAGCTATAGCAGTTAAAAAAAAGTGTCAGATTTCACAATTGGATGTGAATAATACTTTTTTACATGGAGACTTACAAGAAGAAGTCTATATGAAATTTCCACCAGGCATATCAGCACCAAATACTAATCAAGTTTGCAAGCTAAGGAAATCTTTATATGGTTTGAGGCAAGCCTCTCGTCAATGGTACTCAAAACTTCAAGCAGCTCTAAACTTTAAGGGGTTCAGTTCATCTTTAAATGATTATTCCCTATTCTTTAAGAAATCTGGAAACTCGATGTCTATCGTTGCAGTCTATGTTGACGATATTTTGCTTACAGAAAATGATCATGAGGAACTGTCATATTTAAAGACCTTTCTTGATTCAGAATTCAAGATAAAGGACCTTGGAGATCTACACTATTTCCTTGGTTTGGAAATTCTTAGAGAAAAATATGGAATGATAGTGAGTCAGAGAAAACACCTTGGAGTTATTAGAAGAGTTCAACTGCGAGCATCTACCACTGGTGACTTCTCCTCTGGATCCCTCATGCAAGCTCAGTATTACTTCTGGTGAATTACTATCCGATGCAACCATATATCGGAGACTCCTTGGCAAATTGAACTATTTAACTTATACTAGGCCGGATCTTTCATTCGCGGTCTAACATCTTAGTCAATTTATGCAAGATCCTCGCTTGCCTCATTTTAATGTGGCACTTCGGGTAATTAGATATATGCGCTCAAATCCTGGACAAGGAATCTTCATGATAGCTGAACCTTCTCTCACCTTACTCGCATTTTGCAATGCCGGCTGGGGCGCTTGTCTTGACTCCCGCCGTTCAATCAGTGGCTATTTTGTCAGTTTATGAGGCTCTCCTATCTCGTGGAAATAAAAAATACAGGTCTCAGTGTCACTCTCTTCCGCTGAAGCAGAATATCGATCCATGAGAAGAGTCGTCGCTGAAATCACCTGGTTGACTCGATTACTCACAGATCTAGGATCATCTCCCTCTCTTTCGGTACCGATTCACTCCGATAGCCAGGCCGCAATCCACATAGCTCGGAACCCAGTTTTTCATGAGAGGACCAAACATGTGGAACTTGACTGCCACTTTGTTCGGCAATAATTCCTCTCTGGTTTAATCTCTTTCCTTTGTGCCGTCTTCGTCTCAACTTGCTGATTTATTCACAAAACCCTTGTCTCGGCCATCACATCTCTCAATTCTCGGCAAGTTGGGGGTTGCTTCTCTACCCTCCAACTTGAGGAGAATGTTGAAGATAAAAATCCAATGATCAATTTTGATTCTCAACTCACAGTCTCTCGCAACAAACTAAGTAAGGAAGAAGAAGCTAGAAGGAATAAGGCGAAGGTTGTGGTCGATAAGAACAAAAATACAATTGGTAAAGTACCAAGAACTAAAGACTTAGATCTTGTATCAAACCAAAATATCAAAGGGACACGTGGAGCAATCTCAGCTTTTGGTTCACTATTTGATGGATCTATTACGGTTCGTCCGATCAAAATGTTAGACAGCTACTGTGCAGCTACTAAAGACACAACGGCTAATTTTCATTGTACAAAATTAGTATATTAGATGTATAGAATTATTTGTCTGATAGCATAGCTCAAATACTTCTTAGATACTTATACATAGGATTATTCTTATCCCTTTACACTACACTTGTATAAATAGATTGTCATCGATCAATGGAAATACACGAAAAATTCTCAATTATTTTTTCTCCTAACTTTTCTACACGCGGCAAACTCAAAATAACCCACTTACAATTTTAATACGCGATTTCTTAACCCCACCCGTTAATTTAATCCATAACCGACCCCTCAAATCTCTTTATTTTGATTTTCTTTCTTTTTTCCTTTACACCCTTCTCTTTCTTCTCTATCAAAACACCCTGCCACCTCCTTCACCCGAACTTCACCCAATTCAAATCCAATTTCGAGTCCAATTCAGCCTCCATAATATAACAATGCAGCTCTTTACCATAGTGCCACTCTGTGCCAGTTCTTCTTCACCTCTCCACACAAAGAAAGAAGTGTTGAAACTATAAATACATCAAACTTCCAGCCTTGAAATTGCATATCCTTCACAAAATCCCATATTTTAGCATCTAAAACTCTCTTTTACACCCGGATACGCTGAAATTAGAACATTAAAACTGAAACATTCCTATACGGCATTCCATCAAACACCTTCAGGGAATCTTGAAAAATCCCACATTTGCTATTCATAGACATAAAAGAATCAGCAATATCAATATCCCAAAAACCTCATTTCTCACACAACTCCCATGAACAATTTTCCCAGAAACAATCTCCCCTAATTCACCCAAAATTTTTACTATACTCGACAAGGTAAACTCATTAAGGGTGACTTTACTTTTACATATTTGATTGAAAAGCTTAAAACTTTGCTTAAAGAACTTATTTTTAGTATAACCATTAATCATAATGTTCCAAAGATACTGCCTTTTGTGTTCAATAGAGTCAAAAACAAATTAAGAGTCAACTGGGTTTTGATTAAAAAGTATGAGGAGATGAGTTTGGTTGAGCTATAGCAGAATCTTGGTCAAGTCCATGATGAAGGATATGGGATGTAGTTGTTGGGCATGTTTGAGAGATTGAGATCCAATTGAAAGCTGAAGCTAAGTCAAGGAAATTGGTAGTTGAAGATAAAGAAAGCGTAGGACGTAAAGAAACAAACCAAGAAAATGAAAAGAAAAATCAGAATAAAGATAGTTGACGGGTCGGGTATGCGTTAAATTAAGGGGTTAAGAAATCGGGTAGTAAAATTTTAGGTGGGTTATTTGATTTTGAGTTTGCCACGTGTCTCCCCGTCTAAATTAGGGGTAAATTAGTGTAATAGTATGGCGATAGGGGTATAATTGGACAGACTCAAACGGACAATATAATTAAACTATTTCAAATAGTACAGGAATATACTTGGATATTTTTCGTACTTTTAATGTGAATTGTTAGAAGACAATCTACTTAAGTAATCGACTATAAAAGTCAATTTTCTTTATTTTGTATTACAAAAGTCACTTAGTTTTTGCCATCTTATATAGAAGGTCAGTCATTACACTTTTAAATTTTTAAAGCCAAATATTTTAAAATTAACAAGGCGCCCATTGAAACTATTAATTTACTTTACCGCTTCGAGATCCGACCCGTTATTATTTATACCTTTTTTATTTTTTTAAGTCTTATTAAAAGAGTAATTTACTAGTGGTAATTTATTTTTTTTTAACTCTTGACAAGAGTGGGTTGCTCTAGTGGTAAGCATCCTTCACTTCCAACCAAGAGGCTGTGAGTTCGAGTCACCTCAAGAGCAAAGTGGAGAATTCTTGGAGGGAGGGAGCCGAGGGTCTATCCGAAACAGCCTCTCTACCACAGGGTAAGGATAAGGTTTGCGTACACATTACCCTTTCTAGATCCCACTAATGAGATTATACTGGATTGTTGTTGTTAGAATTTACTATGAGCAAAAAGGCAGCGTTTCATTCAATGTGAGCAAAAGTTCATTCACATTTAATTAGGTAAAAAGGTTCATTAGCTAGTGAAGTTGTGGCCATTTAATGTGAGGAAAAACGTCAATTGGACATGCAAAAATAATCATTTGATATGCTAAATGAAAAGAGCATTGCTACGATAAATGAAAAAGCACTACTAACTTGATAAGTTCAATATAAATAATTAAGATAAGAAATTGATACCAACAAATGCCTCTGAAAATTAAAACTTGCAATCTATAGTAGCATTGATAAAAAAAACATTAAAAGACTAAAGGTACTCTGACTTATATCAGAAGAATAATCTTCTCCAAAAGGTTTGATCTTCCTTAAATTAGTAAAGAGCAAAAATAGATAATCTTTACCATCGAACTATCAAATGCTGCTAATACAGCAACACCACTTTAAAAAAAATAATGCTCGTTGCTCTGCTAATACAGCAATACCACTTTAAAAAAAAATAGTGCTGGTAAAGAAGACTGCCGTGAGCACCTAATTTTTGACTATATTTGAATTTTTTAATATTTAAATAATTTTTAAATTTAATCTTAATATTTTAGCTTTATTTCACCTTTTTATAGGTTTATTTTAGATAAATTGAAAACAACAAAAATAGTCACAGTTTTACATATTAATTGTGTTCTCGTTTTCAAAAGAAAGAAAACGGTTCCAAAAATATATTTTCAACGGGTCTACTCTATTTTTTTTCAAGTTAAGGCTTTTAATAAATGAATTTTGGGTAGTTAGCATTTTTTTTCTTTCTATATTAATCAAGTAGCAGTAGAATATTAACTAAAAAGAAAGAAAAGAAAATCAACAAATAAAAAAGGAAAACAAACAAGAATTGCCACATGTCAAAGATTTCCTCTTATCCTTAGTAACAAACGTTGGCACAATTCCTCACCTGCACATACACACTCACGTATTTCTTGCTCTCCAATTCTCTTCCCCTCACACGAGGCTTGACCATTTTCACTACATATAGAGAGCAACACACCAAAGAAAGAAAAAAAATCAGAAAACCCAGCACCTTTCTTCCACCTAAAATACATCCTTTAATACCCAAAAACACAACAGTAACTCCTTACCAAAACCTCACCTTCCTCACGTTATTTTCATCACCAAAACAGCCCCTTTTACCCCAGCCAAAAATCATTACAAAATCAGCCATAAACCCCCATTAAAGCAGCTCCAAAATGAGTTCCAAATAATCATCAAACTCCACTTGAAATCTGCCGCAAAACCTAAAAAATGCAGCAGTAAAACGACCACCAAATAGCCGCACAAACACCCCTTTTTTCATCTTGAAGGAACCCCAAAATGTCATTAAAATCATCCCATAAAATTAGTTTCATCTCCACCCCAAAATACACCATAAAATACCTCAAAATACACCATAAAAAATCGCAGCAAAACCTGTAGGATTGCATATCAGTGTTCATAACACGCAGCGGAAGATAATAACAATCCTAGGCAGAACTTTTCATGTTTAAAGTTTATTTATATGTCAAAGATCTAATCTAAGACGTACCTGGTGAAGTGAGTCTCGTTTTAAATTTCTTCGATAGTGCGAAGAATCTATGCGTATCCACACCGAGACTGATCCTTGCTATCAACTCTTTGATCAATGAAATCCCGCGAACAAATTGAATGAAAATATTGTGTTGAAATTTTTCTCAAAAATCTCAACTCAAAGGTAGAAGAACAAGAAATAATTTTCTTGTACTAGTATTTTCTATCTTGGCTTTGTATTGTACTATTACTTTCTCAAAGCAATTTTCTTCTCAAGAATAACTCTCTTGATTTTTACATGACTTTACAATATGTGTAAGATCGATATCACCCACACACACACACACACACACACACACACACACACACACACACACACACACACACACACACACACACATATATATATATATATATATATATATATATATATATATATATATATATATATATATATATATATATGAAAAATACAAATCACATGCCTTAGTCATACTTTTAAAATAAAAATATGTAACTCATTTATGGAATTCAATTCTAAATTGAATTCTACAACTTAGTCATACTTTTAAAATAAAAACATGTAACTCATTTATGGAATTCAATTCTAAATTGAATTCTATAACTTAGTCAATGTTTTAAAATAAAAATATGTAACTCATTTATGGAATTCAATTCTAAATTAAATTCTACAAATTAGTCAATATTTTAAAATAAAAACATGTAACTCATTTATGGAATTCAATTCTAAATTGAATTCTACAAATTAGTCAATATTTTAAAATAAAAACATATAACTCATTTATGGAATTCAATTCTAAATTGAATTCTACAAATTAGTCAACATTTTAAAATAAAAATATGTAACTCATTTATGAAATTCAATTCTAAATTGAATTCTATAAATATTAATTATAATTACCAAGTGTATATATATCAACCAAGAGATGTAATTTAATTTTCTTATTTAAAATAGAAAACTTTTTGTTGCACTACATTTGTCTCAGAGTTTCCTTTCGAGAGAGTATACCTATGTACATATGTGTATGGTTATGGCAGGGCAAGGTCCCGACCTTATGTTGTTTATATACTCCTTAAAGGCTTGTAGATAAATATCATGTATATGCGTACTTATATGGCCTTATCGGTCTATGTTTTGAGTGTTCAAATGATCATGTCGGCTTATAGACCCGTATGTGATATATATAAATTTGTATATCATGTTGGGTCCTCCTATGTCGAGTATTCCCTTATGTTTTATTCTGCTTAGCTCATGGTGGCCCTTATGGCCCATTTACCCATGATTGTATGACAAGAAAGATACATTACATTGGTATTCATTTGAGTAAGGCACTTGGTGCCCGTCGCGACCCTCCGATTTGGGTAATAATATCACCTCTCCGAATCAAGTGTAATCAACCTCAATCTTCAAGATTCAGACGGTAATCCATCTATATACACCCACAACAAGGTCGTATGGGTATGATTCATCGGGAATCTTAGCTAAATTGTGACCTCCTGTCAAATTAAGGTTTGTCTGATTTTTTACCTATTCCTATTTGGAATTGGTTATGCATGTGATTCTTTCCTTATTTGTATGTTGTGATTGGTATTTTCCTTATTTTTGTTTAACGAATCAAGGACTATATAAACCCTCCCCCAATTCGCCTAAAAGGGACTTTAATCATTGTTATTCTCTCACTCACTCATTCTATATTATTCTGAAACATGGGCTCTTGGACGGTTGAAAGTCAAGGCCACCGGAATTCGATTAGTTAACCTTTTCTCAGTGCGAGTACTGCCCGAGGTCAATCTAAAATCCTTAGTAAATCTGACACACTGAGTCCTTGGGGTCTATTGCTCTCTTTTCCATTAAAGCACTATTGGGACTGTTCCTCTTGTTTGCTTGTTTGATTATTCGCGATTGGTAAGTCTTTTTGGCCACAACCATTTTATTTACTTTTGTTGTATTATGTGTTCTATGTATTTATGTCCCTGAAACTTCTATGAAGCACTGCCCTACTATGTCACTCACTTGTAACTTTAAATGATCTAAGGTTTTCTTGTGTGTCGATACTGAACCTACCTAAACTCTAAATGTGAGATGTATTTATGACATGTACTCATATAGATGATTCCTGATTCTCCTAAACTTTTTTGGGTCTGCTGTCTTATGTTGATACTTGAGTTTAATCATCACTTTGCCTCAGTGTCTTATTATGGATTGTTGTGATAGCTTGGGAAGTATTCTGCTAAGTCACTTATGCCTAACATGCTGCCTTTCTGGGTTCTACTGTCCATTACGACTTGTTTTCATGCAATTTATGTTTCCCTTTTCTATTCATTTGATCAACTCAATATTCTTCAATACTAGTTGAACCTTTAGAGTAAGCTTTACAACTAGCCTTTTCCCTATATGTGGTCAACTATTGTTGTATTTGATGCATGTTTGTCCCACTTCTGAAATTGAATTGTGGCTAATCTTTAGCATGCTTCCCTAGTTAAGTATTTGCTTAACCATGAACTCTAGCATTGTCTGAACCATTGTGCTATGACCAATACTTAATGTGTTAAGTCTCATGTTCAACTAAGTCATATGTTGTAAACTATGCACACTAGCCTATTCTTATTATGTTTGTGACCACATTCTCATTATGCTCTAATGTTAAAAAACATTCATGTGAACACTGCCCTCTCCTTGTTCCTGTCTATGACTCTGCTAGATTCTCATGTCATTTATCTGAAGTCCTTTAGGCTAATTCTGAACTATGCTTTGCTTTGAAACTCTATTTGAAGTTGTTTGCTAGCTTATGATGTTCGATCTTGTCACTTTGAACTTACTTCTAAAACATAGTATGAACCAACCCTATGTATGCCTTGTGCACTTACCAATACTTTATATGATCCTTCCTATATGTCTTGGTTAGAACTGTTGTTAGTTACAGCTTTAAGAACTAAGTGTGAACTTCAGAGTTTGCTTAATTAATTTAGTAAGTAGTTTGTCATTTGTTTGGTTTGCAACTGATGGGCAAGTGAGTCCTCCATTTGGGCCTAGTATGGGTCCATGTATGAGTTTGAACCTTGCAATTGACACTCTAATGTTTCTGGGGTGTACTTGGATCTAGGTCTGCTATTTGTGTAAAGAGTGAGCCTGCTGAAGGCCTAGAAATGTCATTGGGTTATTTTCCTTGGGCGTGCTTCTGTTTATTTGGCATGTATTCATTTCAGTTTGTAATATTTGAGAATGTATTCTTTTATTTTGGCTTGTAATAATTTGTATGAATAACAGTTGGGGAGTTGGTGGAAAATGAGGGGCTGGGATATTCTATTCTTTGCATGGAAGGGTAGAAAATATGTCTATAGTGTCTTAATTTGTTTACTTGTTATTTATCTGCGTCATGTGTTAGTTTGTTTATCTATTCACTTAGAAAGCATGACTTAGGGCCAATGAAATGCCTAACTTGCAAATGTTAGAAGACATGTCTATAAGAACTAAGACAAGAATTGTTACGCCTAGATACCATGTCTATAGGGCCTCAATGTGGTTAATCAAAATTGTCGCTGCTCATACTGACGTCTAGACAATATGCCTATAGGGATAAGTAAAACAAGTGTGTGTTCTCAACTATTTTGCTGACCTGATGTTACTGTCTAGATATCATGCCTATAGGATGTTACTACTCATTTAGAAAGCATGTCTATAGGGTAAAAAAGAAATATTTCTGTGACTTCGTTGTTCTCACTGACTAGTTGCAAATCACCTAGAGATCATGTCTATAGGGTCTTACTAAACCATGCAATAAAATCAGCAACTTGGTCAAAACAGTCTGCCCAGAAACACTGCATTTATATAACTCTAATGTCAATCCCTGAATCGATCAATCACATAGAAATCATGCCTATAGGTCTTGCACAATTCAATATACTCTGACTCCCAATCTGCCCATCTATAGCCGCCTGCTTAGTTATTTTAATGTTGTTAGCATAACCTCAAACTGCTGGTGTGCATCCTTGTCTATATGAGGAGGCTAACTTGAGCCCTTATTTGTTAACTATGTGTAGTACTAATTGCTTTTGACTATGCGCCTAGTTTTATTATTTTGAGCAGCCTAAGGAAGTCTAGAACTACCAAATAGTAGGTCCAAAACCTCCTGGACCATAGGAATAGGATGGGTAGAGCATGCCTTGGACCCGTTTAGAATTGAATTAGAATGTCCTTAGGTAAACAACTTCAAGATAGTAATTGGGTAGCAGGAGACGATAGTCTGTGCCCGCTGAATAATATGAGCAACCCTTATATTTAAAGGAGTTGCGAAGTATTATTTATGATGCCACGTCCCGAACTCGAGGAGCACGACCGGCGCTTAACCGAGTGAACCTGAAGGAGCAAGCCTATTAGATTTCCTTCTACCCAAACTCATCCATGAATAAAAAGAATACATATTTTCGTTAATTAGACGATAAGGTGATCATGCCTGCAATACCAATTTCTTACCATTAGTTACATCATTTTAGAGTCTCAAATTTCACACACACTTTCATGGTGTAAAGTGGAACAAGTAATTGAAACACAATATAACATTATTTCACTTCCCAGCACCAATACACAACCCACACTTTGTCTACGGAGCCTCTAATAGATACAGGAGAGTATTATGATAATGCTAGCAACAAGGCCCCGGCTATAACTCAAAAACAATACACAAGGAACAAAAGATACATGACTCCGAAATGAAGTGGGGCTCACCAAGTCTGTTGGGAAGAGGGTGCACCGCTATCACTGATCACTATCTCCTGCTGTGGAATCACCTGCATCCATTGAAGATGCAGTGCCCCCGGCAAAAGGGACGTTAGTACATATAGAATAGTGCTAGTAAGAATGACAAAATACCATCTCAATAGAATGATAAATAATACGAGCAAGTACAATCATAATATCAGTGGAGGCCTCAAACAATATCAAACTTCAAATTAGGATCAAGACAATGTTCAATTGAATTTCAATATTTTAAGTTGGGAGGTTTTTGGTACCAATATGACATCGGTCACGATACCAATATGCACAATACAAATACCATCGTTCTATCAGCACGGAATCTGATCACGACCCAATCGGCTAGGCCATCTTATTAGAGACATCAACCACAATAATAATTTCCAGCACAATCACCACCATGTGTGCGGCATGGCGTCCTATCAAGACCCGATCGGCTAGGCCGTCTCATTAGAGACATCATCCTTTTTATACCAATCATATCATTTCATACTTCTTTCACATCATTTGATTTCATTGGCACTAGTGGCCACAATTATAAAATCATTATTGGCACGTCGACCGTATTTAATAATTCATGCTCACCTTTTTCACTTTCAAACATCATCATCATCATCCATAACAAGGCATTTCAAATCAATATTTTTAGTAAACATGTGAGCAATTAAGAGTCTTAGGCATATAGAGGTTTTTTACAAAATTTGGCATAATAGCCTTCGTTTGAACTTGACTTGAATTCGCAACATTATTAATGCACAGCCCATACTTTGGGCATATTCTCAAATGATAACATAACATGATAAAAGCATTTTGGGATACATAATGAACATATATCTTTCAACACAAGCTTATTCGGAATAACCACTTTCATGAATTCCGTGGGATTCAATTCTAGGAGAAGAGTTTAGCCAACATACCTCAATGGAGTTTCCTTAAACTCTAAAATATTTCGGAATTCTTAGCAACTTCAATCTATTTTAGAAATATAACAAATTGAACCAAAATTAGGATGATGATCATGGTTCTAGCTCATTTGAGCATTTTATCAAATACTAGGTGTGCATTAAGGTTTTAAGGTCCTCCTATGGTGGATTCCATCATCCAAAACCTATTATCTACCATTCTTATCTCTACAATCTTCTTACACCCTTTGATAACACATGCATGCAAGATGGACAACTCTCATGCCCAAAAGCTATCTTACTAATTACCCAATTCTAGATAAAATTCGAGAGTGAGGGTTAAGGTGTAGAATCTTACCTTTAGGATGAAGACCTTGTGGGTTTTCCTTGTTAATCTTCCAATATTTGAGCAAGAATTGATGAATAAATTATTGAGGAACACTTTCCAACTCTAGGGAATTCTCTCACTCTAAAAACATCAGGTCTTTGCTCAAAAAATGGTACATTGCGTCTATTTAACGAAGTAGGGTCGGGTTATAAAAAACCCAAAAATGAAGCTCCGAAAAAGGATCTGCAGTACGCATATCGGCCACACAATTTGGTGCCCAAAACTTTTGCCGCCTGCTTGGGTCTACGGTAATTATGCGGCCTGCAGACCTGTTCTGCGGATGCATAATGCACCGCAGAACTGGTATGCGGCCGCATAATGCACTGCAGACCTTTCTTCTAGCTGCCCCGCCTCTGATTTACTCTACGGCCATTATGCGGTCCGCAAAGTGATTTTGCGACCGCATAGTGGGCCACATAAATGACTTTTTCTAGCAAAAATTTTCCTTTAGTCCAGAGTGCATTGTTCAACCCAAAAAGTCCGAGCCGCGCAAAATCCTCAAACACGTGATCCTACTTCGGCACCACGAAAACATAAATTCTTTTACTAAATTTTTACGGGGCCTTACATTCTCCCCTAATTAGGATCATTCGTCCTCGAATGAGGGTCAAAATCTGTCATTAGCTTTCAATGTGGCCAACTGTTAATTCACACACACTGGTAGTTTTAAATTTTGGCTAACTCCCTACATTTCCCAAAAATTTGCCAGAGTCTCCCCCTGTAACTGGGCCTATCCACCTGTCATAGAATCCCAGAAACCAATCCTAATAACATATACATAACCGATGATGCCATATAACACAAGAACAACACCGACTGTGGCCTCATAAGCAATAAATTACCAGAAATGGAACACCATTAACATCAGTTGTACAAATGATACATAATTCATAAAAGGTAACTCTTAGAACTTTCATAGAACACAACATTATAAATACATGGCAATTCAAACAAATAAGGATACCTTTTCTTCATTTCTTCCTCGAACTCCCAAGTAGCCTCTTCAACCTGTTGGTTTGGCCATAACACTTTCACGGAGGCAATTTCTCTATTCCTCAACTTTCGGACTTCAATGATAGAAACTGGAATCTCTTCATAAGTCAATTTCTCATTAACCTCAATAGTCTCAACCACAACAATGAGTGTCGGGTCTCCAACTACTTTCTTCAACATAGACACATGAAACACCGGGTGCACTACTGACATCTTAGGTGGTAGCTCAAGTTTGTACGCCACCTCACCGATCCTCTAAATGATTCTGTACGGTCCGACATACCTCGAATATAATTTCCCTTTCTTACCAAATCGCATTACACCTTTCATGGGGGAAACCTTAAAGAATACCCAATCATCTTCTTTGAACTCTAAATCCATACGACGAACATCCGAATAGGACTTCTGACGACTCTGAGCAGTCTTCAACCGCTCCTTAATGATCGTAAATTTTTCCATAGCCTGATGCACGAGGTCTGGCTCTATCAACTCTGCTTCCCCAATCTCGAACCACCCAATGGGAGATTTACATCTCCTACCATATAAAGCCTCGAACGGTGCCATCTGAATATTAGCATGATAACTATTATTGTAGGCAAATTCTATAAGTGGAAAATGATCATCCCAGCTACCTTTGAAGTTTAGAACACAAGCGCGCAACATATCCTCGAGCGTCTGAATAGTCCCGTTTGCATGTCCGTCAGTCTGCAGGTGAAAGGATGTACTAAGATTCACCTTAGTTCCCAAACATTGCTAAACTTTCTTCCAAAAATTAGCCGTGAACTGTGCCCCCCGATCAGATATAATGAAAATTGGAGTGCCATGCAACCTGACTATTTGTTTTATATATAACTGAGCATATTGTTCCGCTGTATCGGTAGCCTTAACCAACAAATAGTGGGCTGATTTCGTGAGTCGATCCATAATCAACCAAATCGAGTCAAACTTATAAGGAGTGCGAGTTAGTCATTTCTCACTTCCACATTGGAATTTCTATTTTCTGTGCCAACCTACCGGGCCTTTGGTGTTCGGCCTTCACTTGCTGACAATTTGGACATCTCGCCACAAACTCCGCTACATTTCTCTTCATATCATTCCACCAATAGACTTCCTTAAGATCATGATACATTTTCGTAGAGCCCGGGTGCACAGAACACCTAAAAGTGTGAGCCTCGGTCATGATTCTCTCCCAGAGACCATCTATATTTGGAACACATAGATGCCCTTGCTACCTTAGTGTTCCATCACCCATGCCAAGAGAAAAGGCCATAGTCTTATGTTTATGAATCCCCTCTTTCAATTGTGCCAACAATGAATCGTTGTATTGCTTCTCCTATGGTGGATTCCATCATCCCAAACCCATTATCTACCATTCATAGCTCAAGAATCTTCTTACACCCTTTGATAACACATGCATGCAAGATGGACAACTCTCATGCCTAAAAAGTATCTTACTAATTACCCAATTCTAGATAAAATTCGAGAGGTTAGGGTATAGAATCTTACCTTTAGGATGAAGACCTTGTGGGTTTTCCTTGTTAATCTTCCAAGATTTGAGCAAGAATTGATAAATAAATTGTTGAGGAACACTTTCCCACTCTAGGGCACTCTCTCACTCTAAATACATCAGGTTTTTGCTCAAGAAATAATCCATTGCGTCTATTTAACGAAGTAGGGTCGGGTTATAAAAAATCCAAAAATGAAGCTTCGGAACAGGATGTGCGGTCAGCATATCGGCCGCACAATTTGGTGCCCTAAATTGTTGCCACCTGCTTGGGTCTGCGGTAGTTATGCGGCCCGCACACCTATTTTGCGGTCGCATAATGCACCGCAAATCTTCCTCCAAGCTGCCCCATCTCTGATTCACTGTGTGCCCATTATGCGGTCCGCAGAGTGATTCAACGACTGCATAGTGGCCCGCAGAAATGACTTTTTCTGGCAAAAATCCTTTACTCTAGAGTGCATTATTCAACCCAAAAAGTCCGAGCCGCGCAAAATCCTCAAACACGTGATTCTAGTTCGGCACCATGAAAACTTAAATTCCTTTACTAAATTTTTATGGGGCCTTACAGGGGTGATCCTTTAGGCTAAAAAACTTAGGACCCCCCCCCCCCCAAATTGTTAGTCTTTATGTACCAATTTATACAAACTTAGATCAAACTAGGACATATCTTGTAACCCACGAAAGTTGTATCAACTATTTATGTATGACCCAGTTTTTTCTCTATAATACTTGTTATAATAGGATGTTTTGATTCCTTGTTACAACTTACAAGATCACATAGGATAACTGTAATTCAATAATCCCCACACATCATAAAATTCGGCCGGGACCCATAATTGTGAACCTCAAAGAGTGCCTAACCCCTTCTCTTTGAGGTAATTTGAGCCCTTACCCGATCTTTGGTTATAAGGACTAGTTAAAACAGTGTTATTTGCAAATAGGTGCCCTAACAAACCTTAAAATCGAAATCCACTTTCGCGAGAAAACGGGGCGCGGCAACATGGCGATTCTGCTATTGATATACTTAGACTCTTACAATAAAGAAATTTTCTCTTGTGTGGATTGTTGGATTATTTGACTTCTCTCATGTGCATCCTCTTCCTGCTCCCTTTATTTGCTTGAAATTGCTATATCATGAATCTCCCATCCCTATCTCCTTTATTTGCTACATTTAATTATGTTCTCTAATTTTGTGGACTATGCTAACTTCTTCCCTTTGTTTTTTCCTTTTTCCTTCTTTCTCTTGTTTATTTTATCGTATTATTTACTACCCTTACATGTTTTCACCATGCAAAATATCTGGCTACATGTTATTATTTTTCCGCATAAAGCATGTTTTCACCTCAGACTCCACCCGTGCCTATTATTAACATAGTGGCACTTGATGAGTGTCCGCACTTTCCTAAAAACACCCTTTTTAAATTGGAAAGTCTTATAAGCAGTAGACTAGTCAATTAGTTGTGCAGTCGATGGTCCCGTGCCTTTCCCTCTCAAGTCTTCCTCTTTAGAGTATCAGTCTAGACCTTTCTAGAAACCCCACTCTGATTTATATGTATATGAATCATGTTAAAACTTAGTATGGATTAAAAATCCATTGACACATTAATCCACTTACGTAAGCCTTGTCCAATGTTTGAAGGGATTTTCCCAATACCAAAGGACACAATCATGTTGTGTGCATTACTTGGAGAAGAAGTGCCAATATGTTGACCATTATTGCGTAAATAATCGAATCAGGAGGGGGAAAGGGCTAACATTTTATTTGTTTGTAGAAAATAAAGCATGAAATTCCCAGGTTTGGCATGATCCACAATATCCCACCTCTTCTGATTGATTGGTGGAATAACCTTGCGCTATGTGATAGAAACCACGTAAGAAGGGTGTTGGGTAATTTTCCATCTTTGTTGAATGTCCAGCCAAATATAAAATTTATTGAGGCAACCACTATGTTCTGGGATGAAAAGAGTGTTTTCTTCCAATTTGGAAATATACAAATGACTCCTCTTCTAGACAAAATTGGGGCTTTCGCCAAACTTCCATGGGATAGTCCGGGTTTGTTGATGCCAGAAAATCATACTCCACGTAGTTTTGTTAAAATGCTAGGGTTCAAGAAGAAAGACGAGTTGGATTGCTTGAATAAATCCTACATCACTTTCAAGTTTCTCTATGAAAGTTATGGGCATATCATGTCATACCACTTGCATCATGAGGAGTTGGCTATCACCTCTTTGGGAAAGGTTCACCGCCGAGTTTATATCTTCATAGTCTGCTTTTCAGGGTTGTTAATTTTTCCAATGGAAAGAGGTAAAATTCACACTCGTTTGGCCATGGTCGCCAGAACCATGATGGAAAGGATCAAGGAGAAGAAATACACCATCAATCCTATGATACTAGCCGAGATGTACCGTGCCTTGGATCGGTGCAAACACGAGTTTGGACACTTTGAGGGTTGCAATCTTCTACTACATGTTTGGCTGCTAGAGTATTTTAGAGGGGAAATTACCGTCAGGAGCTCTTTCATAGACCACTGAATCCGTATATTGCCAGTCATCATCCAAAGAAGATGACATTTTCTCCAGATATGTTTGCAAAGCCTAGGAATGCTAAAGGGTAGGTACGCTTCTTCAGTAATCTGACTGACGAACAAATGCATTGGATGTTTGAGTGGGAAATATTTGAGTGGTTTCCCAGTAAAAAGTTCATAATCAGGTCCAAAGGGACCACTCATTTGGTGTTTATTGGGATACGAGGCATTTACCCTTACGCTCTTATAAGGATGATGAGGCAAGCTGGGAGGAAGCAGGTCATACCTCGGGTTTCTAATATAATTTAGTATAAGGTAGACTTCAAAGGGGACGTCATTCCATTCAAGTTCGAGACCCAGCACATGTGGAACCAAAAGATCATTGTAGATAGAGAGACTATTGAACCAGACAGATACCATGCTGGTCATATGTATTACTACCTTTCGTGGTTGGAGGATGACATAACCGGAGACATCAAACCGGGAGTCAATCTGAAAGAAAGAATCGTAGGTGAGGTGGTTGAGGCTCGGGTAATGTACAAGAGGCTACGTGAAAGAGTGTTTGAATCTGAGGCCAAGCATTTGGAACAACATAAGATACACGTGGAGGCAATAAAAGAATGGAAGGATATTTTGAACAAGTCGAGAGAGAGGCTGGAGCACTTAGAGCAAGGGTTGATGGAATTGGAAGGAAAGATGAGGAAGAGGCTTTGGGATTGCCAAGGTATGGGCTACGATGAAGGAGGAAAGCTAACGATGGCATACTTGCTGCTCCACATGCGTGACCTGGGGAGTGTGATTGATGGAATTAAATGAACAATGCATGGAGAAGGTCCTTCTGGGACCAAATAGATTAGGAGGAAATTTTCTTTATTGCTTTCTGGTTAGATTTCGTTAGATTTCGATGTAATAAGGCTTCATGCCATTAGTGACTTCATATTATTATTTCGATTTAGTAAAGATTGGTTGAATTATTTTTCGCATTAATGGAATGAGGCGACGTTGGCATAAATTTTCTCCAATTCAACTTGTCGCTTAGGCCTACCTCGGGCGCAATGAGGTCCCCAAAATAGGATGAGAACTATTGCATGCCTTACTTGCTACTAGCTTAAATATCGCAAACACTCTTTGATTTTGTCTTACGCCCTTGGATAACTTTTATTTTTTTTTCTTTTGATTATTCCCATTCCCAAAGATTGGTTCGTGCATTCTGGCATCATCAGCATATCACACCAGATCTAGAGGTCCTCCACTTTCTCCTCTACCTAACGACCTCAAAAGTAAAAGTAAAGGCAATGGAAAGATTGACGATTTGAGTGGCAATCGAAAAGACAATGCTACTATAGCAGAGAATGTTGAGACTTCAGAGGGAAGAAGTATGCCTGGACAAAATTTATTGGTTCTGCGGTTGGAGCAGAAAATCTTGGAGTTACAAGGCGAGCTTGAGCAGGTCCGAAATCTCACAAACCTCTCCATCACTTTGAATGTCCCGGACATCAACCATCAGCACACCACCACCTAAAACCAAATGCCACCCCAAAACACACAACCCCAAAATCCACCATCCTTAGCTCTAAAAAATCCTCCCGCAACGCATCAATACCACAACCCCTCAAAACCTTAACCCTCCACCATTACAAACTCCCCAGCAGTACCACCATCACACAACCTAGTATTCGCAAATCACTACTTATCATACCCCTCAGAATGTGCCACAACCTACCCCTGATCCACCCCATACCTCAATCAATGATCACCCATAAACTCAAGTCCCAAGAACGCACCAATGCAACCCGATATACGTGGAGACCCCACCACACACCCCATAACAAACACTATACATACCCCAACCATCCGAGAAGGACTTGCTCATCCGTAACATGGTTGAAGAATTAAATAAGTTAAGTGGAAGAGTCCAGAGTGTTAAGGGTGGAAAATGTGTTGAAGGTTTGAATTATGAAGATCTGTGTATCCAGTCAGACGTAGAGCTATCGGAGGGTTACAAACCTCCTAGAGAAGGTGATTTCATCTGGACCCGACTCTAATTGGTATAAATACATGGAAAAATGTTAGTTTCTGGATTTTTGACACACTTTAGACCTAAGGAATCTAAAGAGGAGTTGGATGAGTAAAAGCACAAGGATTTCATCATTCCTTCCTCACTCAAGACCCGAGTTTGGATTGAATTTATGTTTTCCTATACTTTAATTTTTTTTGTGATTAATTGCTCCATATATATGGAGTATTTCTCTTTAGGGTTTGATGGATTTGGTGTATTGATAATTGTTTGTGGATTAGGTGTACTGATAATTGTTTGTGGATTATAACTCTAGTTTTATGTATTGAAGCGTTCTTGGATGATTTAACTATTGCATCTATATTCAGTTGTTCATGTAATCGAGAAAGGAATGACTTGTGATAACTTTGCATTATATTATTGGTTAATTAATTAATTCTTCTAAGTAATCGAAAGAGGCTAGTTGAATTATTGATTAAACCTACTTAGGAGGATAATCGAGAGGGGTTCTCCTAAAGACCAATCCATTATGCATTCTTGCATATCTTCACGTGCTTAAATTGGTTCATCTTCTGAGGTTAAAACTTTATCGAGAGAGGAGTTGTTTTTGAACGTTTGAACTAATAATTGAGTGAATTCGAGAGACTCACTTGAACATTAGAAGTGAATTATCTAGAGTTAGATTCCGAATAATTAACTTGCACCTATTCTATCAAAACCCTATATTCTCCCATAAATAACTTTCTTTGCTTATTCCTTGTTGTGATAGTCATTAGTCAATAGCTTTAGATTCTTAGTAAATTTTAGCTATTAATCATATAAATCTCAATTGTTGATTCTCCTGGATAGCAATCAAGCTAGAAACTATGAAAATATTGTTTAACTCCAAGCCCTGTAGATACGATATTATACTATACTATCTTTGACTAGAGAGCATAATTTAAGTATTTGTTCTGAGCTCGTCAATTTTTGGCGTCATTGCCGGGGATTGGTAATCAATAGTGTTTGAAATAGTTTACAGTGCTGATTCAGGTATTTTTCTTTCTTTTTTGTTTTTGCTCTTTTTATGTTTGGTGTTCTTTGACTAGGCACAAGTTACAGGTTAGATTGGTGCATGAATCGAACTTTCGGAAGGAAGTGCTATAATACGAGCCAGAAATTGAAAAACACCTGCAATAGCTGAGGAAGGAAATAAGTCTCACCGAGACATTAGAAAAGGTTGGGCAATCCTCAACCAAAGATATTGCTGGAATCAATGATGATGATGTAGATTTGGTTGCGAGAGAGGCAGCCTAATAAAGAGAACAAGTTGCACGGGATGCTGAGAAAGCAGCTATTAGAGATGCACAGATTATCTACGAAAAGTTGGCAATTATGCTAGACCGGTTTACAATCAAGGATTATCAAATGTGATACCACTTCCAATTGCAACAAACAAATTTGAATTGAAGCAAGGGTTGCTTCAAACCCTTCAGAATTGATGTGTCTTTAGAGGGAAGCCAAACGAAGATCCAAACACACATCTAATGGACTTCGAGGAGATTATCAACACCTTTCAATATAATGGTGTGTCACAAGATGCAGTGTACTTAAGGGCATTACCCTTCACACTCAAAGATGATATTAAGCAGGGGCTTCGAAGCTTGCCCACAGGATCAATTAGAACTTGGAAAGAGATGAATAGAAATATTCTTGATAAATATTTCTCCTCAGCTAAAACGGGCAAGTTTAGAAGAGAAATCCATAACTTCTGCCAGAAGGAGAATGAAACTATTTTTGAAGCATGGGAGAGGTTTAAGGAGATTGTTAGAATGTGTCGACATAGCGGAATTGAACTCTAGATGCAACTCCAGGACTTTTGGGATGGATTAATACTGGCCTCACGTAGAACATTGAGCAATGCAGCTGGAGGTCCATTGATGAAGAAGACTCCATAGGAGAGTCACAATTCTTGACGAGTTATCTGAAGATGCAAATAAGTGGCCCTCTGAAAGTGCTGAACAAAGAAGATCAACTGGTGTTCACCAGGTTGATGCTAACACATCTGTGCAGGTACAATTTGATGCTATGGCCAAATAGATAAGGAATCTGACATTAGCATCGATACAGAGTGAGCCTCACGCAGCATGTGATATATGTGGACGAGGACACCCTACTCATGAGTGTCAAGCCTCAACTGAGGAAATAAATATTGTGGGAAACTACAATTTTAATGCAGTGGGTCAGAGGCACCCCGATTTTTCATGGAGTTCACCTAGGGGTACCGCGAATGCATAGCAACAAAATAACTCTTGACCCTAGGGCAAGAAGCTCCAGCATTCCAAAATCAGTAGAGGCAGCAATTTCAGCCTAAACAGCCCATTCAATCTGGCATAGAAAATCTCATGAAGGCCTTCATTCTGAAAACTAGTGAGAGACTTGAAACATAGTGCAGCTATACGGGAACATGGAGCAGCTATCAAAGAAATAGGTACTGGTTTTCAAAACTTAGAAAGACAGGTTGGGCAGCTAGCCACTCGATTATCTGAGAGGATTTCTGGAACTCTCACCACTGATATAGAGAGAAAGTCCAAAGAAATAGTGAATGATGTGACCTTGAGAAGTGGGCAACTGTTGAAGGATTTCACCCCAATCCAAAAAGATGTGATAATTGTAAAAGAAAGTGGGGAGCAGCTGAAAAGTGATGATAACAAGAGGAAGAAGAAAGGCCCAATGAAAACTGAGAAGAAGAAGAAGAAGAAGAAGGAAGAAAAATCGAGAAGGGAGGAACCGGAAAAGAGCGAGCATATGCATGCTTTACCTTTTCCCCAAAATATATATAGAGAAAAGCTGGACAACCAATTTGAGAGATTCCTGGATGTGCTGAAACAGGTTCATGTAAACTTACCATTCACAGAAGTGGTCTCACAAATACCTGCTTATGCCAAATTCTTGAAAGAGATCCTTACAAAGAAGAGAAAAATAGAGGAGACCTCGATGGTCAAGCTTACATAGCATTGCAGTGCTATATGGAAAAATAAACTCCCACAAAAGTTTGGAGATCTAAGGAGTTTTCCTCTACCTTGCTCATTAGGAACTATAAATTTTGACAAGCCTTTATGTGATTTTGGTGCCCAATTAACTTAATGCCTCTATCTATTTACAGGATATTGTAGAAGGAGATTGGAGAGATAAGGTTGGTGCCAATATATTTGCAGTTGGCAGACCAAATGACCTTAATACCCGAGGGGATAGTGGAAGATATGTTAGTTCGGGTGGATAAGTTCGTATTTCCTGTGGATTTTATAGTGGTGAATATGGAGGAAAACAAGGAGGTCCCCATCATCCTAGGAAGACCATTCTTAGCGACGGGTAGAGCTATACTTTATATACACAAAAGAAAACTCATGCTTAGAGTGGGCGAGGAGATGGTGACTACTGATATGAATGAAGAAAAGGGGGAACAAATGGAAAAACCAACTGCAAGTGTTGAATGGAAAGTGAAGGGCTCAAAAGTGAAGGCTGCATTGAGTGAGAAAGAAAGTGTGGGGTATACCTCAAGAAGGCTGAGAAGAAACTATCGGCATAGATGTGCGCATTAGTCCGAAGGCGAGGAATGGATCCCGACTTCGATTCAGACCCAAACTAGATGTTCAGGGAAGTTTTCTTTACCTTATGCTTTCTAATTGTGTGTCATGGGGACATGCCACAACTTAAAGTGTGGGGTGGGGGATAATTGTATGTTGTATGTATATTTGTTAGTTTTGTTAGTTGTAGTAGTTGGAAAATTGAAAAAATAACAAAAAAATTGAATTTTTTTTGATTTTTCCCGATGATGGATATCATTCGATGGGTTTCTTAAGGGATTAAAGTCGAAAGAAAAAGACAAAAATATTTTCTTTTGTTAGGTAGTGTATTAATTCCCCCTTGGTTTTTCTTTATGTCGCAGTTCTTTTTCAAGGGTTTTGTTTGAACCGAGTGTAGTTAGTTTTTATTTTCTTTTTAGGAGTAGGGAGCCTTGTGCTATGATTTGAATTGAAGACAATATCTCTTAACTTTAGTATGCCTTGAGAATAGTAAGTGCTTTAGTTGTGACGCTTAGGCTTAGTTTTTGACTCTTGTATAAGTACCTTAAATTGTATGATCTTAACTCTGCTTAACTGCTTTGACTAGAGTGTCGTGATGAGTCCGATCCTGAGTGAGTTATGTACCATGTGTATGTGAGGTTTTTTTTTATTATGTACATTGCATTTGATGTCTAGAACTTGCCCTGTGTGTTTACAAAGTGAAATAGTAGTTTTATTCAGTCTTGGAAGTGATCTCGACATTTCTTTGTTGAGCTAGTTATATGCTATTACCTACCTATTTATTATGTATCATAGTTAACCCCTTTGAGCCTGTAATCTTGTTTCTTTGGCAAGCACATTACAAGCCCTAACCATTTTGTTTGAATTGACTATCTATTTTAACCTTGTACCTCCCGTGAGTACTTGAATTTGTTATGAACTTTGTAAAAGTTGAAGTGTGGGGTAGTTGGTTTGGCTTTTGAGTGGGACTAATGAAATAAGAAGAAAGGTGCACTAGTTTGAAAAAGTAAGAGACAATTGAATTGAAAAGAAAGAAAAAAAATTATGATTGTGAAAAATATTCCTTGATAGTGGTAACTCTTGATGTAATTGTGCTTAAAGAAGTTGGGAGTTGATATATGTTGATTTAAGGGTGGAGTTATGGTTTGATATAAGTGTGGGGTTTTGAATGGTTAAATGTATGTGTATTAAAGTGCTTAGGGAGGTGTAGTCACTCTTATATCTAAATGTATCCTACCCATCCCGCATCCTACATTACAACCAATTAAAGTCCTACTTGATCCTTGACTAAATGAGTTCAATTAGCAGAGTAGTACACTACGGGAAAGCCTATGGTACGTCTTTTGTGTCATATGAATGTTGTTTCTGAGAGTGAGCGAATTCTTTCTATCTTGAGTTCCTAATTGTTCTTAATGTCTATTGTGTTTGGAACTCTCTATTGTTGTGTGAGGGCACTTGATTCACGAAGGAAAGGTAATGTCGTTGACCTCTATGTTAAAGTATGTGAGCGGGTTATAAATAATGTGTGGTGTTGGTGTGTCAAATCTTGAGGTGAGGATGTTACGTTAAAGTGGTTAGTCTGTTTTAAATATTCCTCATATGATGAGTTATGAGAGTTATTTAAAAAGGTCGTGTCAATATGAAGTGTAGTTTGATTTCTCAAGGACGAGCAATGGTATAAGTGTGGAGTGTTGATGGTAGGCTATAATCTCGTATTTTAGTCTCTTATTCCACTCCCATTTACTGCACTTTATTCGTTTAGAGCTTTAATTGATAGTGTTTTGCACTTATTGTGTGGTTTATGCTTTGTAGGAGTGATTCTGAGCTATGTAGATGTTATGTAATGAATTTGAGTGATTTGGAGCTTTAAAGTCTGAGTAAAAGCCCAAGGGAGTAAGTCGGGATCGTGTTCAGGGGTCGAGGACAAAGTTTGAACCTCAAAACACAAGAAAATTCCGTACTCTAAGAAATTCCCACTGTCACGGCACATGGGGTGTCGTGCTTGTGCATTTCTCTGCTGCCTATTAGAAACAACTCTCTGGATTTTCCCACTAATGCCCTGCATGGCGTGTCGCCCCATGCGGCGCGCCTGTGCAATTTTTACAGAGTAATTTTCCTATTTCGGCTAGGAGAAGGTGATTTCGTCTGGGCCTGACCCTACTTGGTATAAATACATGGGAAAACGTTATTTTCTGGACTTTTGACAAACTTTAGACCTAAGGAATCTAAGGAGGCGTTGGAGGAGAAAAACCACAAGGATTTCATCATTCCTTCCTCACTCAAGACCCGAGTTTGGATTGAATTTATGTTTTTCTATACTTTAATTTTATTTGTGATGAATTGCTCAATATCTATGGAGTAGTTCTCTTTAGGGTTTGATGGATTTGGTGTATTGATGATTGTTTGTGGATTATAACTCTAGTTTTATGTACTGAAGTATTTTTGGATGATTTAACTGTTGTATCTATATTCACCTGTCCATGTAATCGAGAGAGGCATAACTTGTGATATCTTTGCATTATATTATTGGTTGAGGTCATTAATTCTTCTAAGTAATCAAAAGAGACTAGTTGAATCAATGATTAAACCTAGTTAGGAGGATAATCGAGAGAGGTTCTCCTAAAGACCAATCCACTACGCATTCTTGCATATCTTCACGTGCTTAAATTGGTTCATCTTGTGAGGTTAAAACTTCATCGAGAGAGGAGTTTTTGTTGAACATTTGAACTAATAATTGAGTGAATTCGAGAGACTTACTTGAACATTAGAAGTGAATTATCTAGAGTTAGATCCCGAACAATTAAGTTGCACCTATCCTATCAAAACCCTATATTCTCCCATAGATAACTTTCTTTGCTTATTCCTTATTGTGATAGTCATTAGTCAATAGCTATAGATTCTTAGTAAATTTTAGCTATTAATCATATAGATCTAAATTGTTGATTCTCCAGGATAGCAATCAAGCTAGAAACTGCGAAAATACTGTTTAACTCTAAGCCCTGTGTATTATATTATACTATCTTTGACTAGCGAGCATAATTTAAGTGTGAGTTCTGAGCTCGTCACTATAATCCAACATCCAGACAAAAATTACATCGACCCCATCGAGATAGAGGTACGAGATCAGCATGCGTACGGTATCCATGTAGATGAAGAGCCAAATAGTAAGCCTTGGTACTACGACATCAAAGGGTTCCTCGAAGTGAGAGAATACCCGAAGAACGCCACCGATGGTTAGAAGCGAGCATTAAGAAGACTAGCAAACCATTTTTTCCTTAACGAGGAAGTCATGTATAGGAGGACCCCAGTACTTGGGTCTATTAAGGTGTGTAGAGGCCGCTGAAGCAACAACATTACTGGAAGAGATACTTGTAGGGACATGTGGGCCTCACGTGAACGACTTCACTTTTACTAAGAAGCTTTTAAGAGCCGGATACATTTGGATGATTATGGAAAATGATATTATCTGTTACGTACAGAAGTGTCCCCGGTGCAAGATTCACGGAGATTTCATCCGGGTTCCACCTAATGGCTTAACATAATGGCTTCAACTTGGTCGTTCGCCGCTTGGGGAATGTATGTGATTGTACCTATAGAACCCGCCGCATCAAACAGACATCGTTTCATCTTGGTAGCCATCGACTACATCACAAAATGGGTCAAAGTCTCTACGTACAAGGCAGTCACAAAGAAGGTGGTGGCATATTTTGTCCGTAATAACATAGTCTGCAAATTCTGGATCCTAGAGTCAATCATAACTGACAATGCAACCAATCACAATAGCAATCACATGAGGGAGATTTTCAAGAAGTTCAAAATTGTCCACCGTAATTTAATAGAAAAAGGATCTGACAAATGATAGTAGACAATCATAAGCAGTGGCACGAGAAGCTATCCTTCGCCTTGCTGGGTTATCGCACCACTATGAGAACGTCCACTGGAGAAACTCCATACATATTGGTATATGGCACGGAAGTTGTGATACCCATAGAGGTCGAGATACCATCTTTGAGAGTCATTCAGGAGGCGAAGCTAGATGATGCAGAATGTATACGTGTCAGGCAAGAACAACTCATGCTCATCTATGAAAAGAGAATGGATGCAGTATGTCATGGTCAGCTGTATCAAAATAGGATGGCCAACACATTCAACAGAACTACATTTGGTCATCAAAATAGGCAATCTACGTCAGATTTAGTCATCTATTGTAACTGAACTACATTTGGCCTAATTCCATTTGGATATGTAGACAGTCTAAGTCATACTCGGCCACTTCATTTCAATTAATTTTCATTTTTCATCTATTGTAACCGAACTACCTTTTTGACCCGATTTCACTTAGATACGTAGGATGCTTGAATTAGGCTTGGTCATTCCATCATACTTCATTCATCATCCTCGAACTTCGTTCAGACCTGATTCCGTTTGGAGAGGTAGGCAACCTGAAAAGGATCGGTTATAACCCCAGGAAAGCCTTTGTAATATATTTGTTTAGATTAGGACACGATCGCGGCGACAAGAAGCTACGTCTTCAAGGGCATCTCCAGGAAATGTCATCAACGGGGAAGAATCACCCAGAAATGATACTTGCATTGAAGGGAACTTCTAAACATGTCATAATTGGAGATAGTAGCATTTGCCATAAAATAAATGATTATCAAAATATTTTTAAGAAAACTTTATCTTTCCACCTACCTAACTTCGTGGCATAATCCACCAGATCTGAGGCAAGGCCAGACCCATAATCAACACAATCCAACTCCCTCCCCTACTAAGAATTTTTCTTTGAATGTCGGAACAACAAGAATTGAAGGATACCGGAGTACACTAGGATCAATTACGGACCCGCTACCATCTCATGAGCCCTCATATCTCTTTCATTATTCAATTAATTTTCTCATATGATTATGGACTAAATTCAAATTCTTTGTAGGTATTCCGGAACCAAATCATCGACACCAATCAGCGCCATGTATATAGCAAACCGTCTGCTCAGCAAATCGGAGCACCTTGGGCCCCGCCAAATCGGAGCCCTGTATATAGAAAATTGTCAGCTCAGCCAATCGAAGCGCTTTGTACATATCGAGCAACTGGCTTTGCCAATCGAAGCCATGTGTATAGTAAATTTTTGCTTTGCCAACTGGAGCATTTCACACAAATCGCACTGTCACTCATATCGGAGATTCCAAGTAGATAGTTGCAAATTTAGTCTCCAGCTCCACCAATTGAAGGATGGACCATCCAATTCCACCATACTTTTTGCCGATCGACGACCGCAAATTAGTTCTGCACTCAACAGTATCTCTTGGGCATGCTCATTTAATTCTCTGCTTATCTCGAATGTTTTGATGTTTATTTATGCAGCTTACATAAATATTGTTCTACATTCAAAGTCATCTACTCCCGTCGCGTGGAGATACTCCCATCGTGCAGAGGTTTTTACTATTTAAAGTCAACTACTCCTATTGCGCGGAGATACTCCCATCGCGTGGAGACTTATTGCTCTGACAGGTGTGGAATGGTATACAACCCAACTGATAATAAAGTCAAATTCAAAGGCCGATCCCCAGCATCCCAAATAATGCTCCAGAGCTCGGAGATTTCAGATTCAAACATAATGTCACCCCGATCCCAAATAACAGCTAGCCGACAGCCAAGCAGCATCATTCTTATATTAGTTACATCATATCTTAACGTATTTGTATTACAATATATGGGTATGTGTGTTTTTTCTTTTCCAAGATCAAACACTGCGATGTGGAACTTCTTCTAAGCAGCATACCAAGCTACATTACTATGAGGGACAACAAACTCATAAGCGAGCCAAGGAGCCAAACCGCAACTCAATATGATCAGTAGAACTCCAAATCATCAAATCTTTCAAGTCTCATAATCAAGCTACAATCCGTGAAGTTATTCTCGGTTCCAAGATCTTCCCATCTCATAGTATCATCATAACAGGATACTGGGGAAACTCCTGCAAACACTATTCTCCTCAAGTCAACATTCCAAAACTGCATGAGGTCTGTTCCTCGTTAAGCCTGAGATATGTAGGCGATTCAAAGCTAGAATTCGACCCCTGCTCTTGTGTATCCATAAGCCATTCCTGCAATACATGCCTATAGTCGGAACAAAATTGCTACTGGGTCAATTTCATTGCCCACAAACTTTTTCATCGTCTCCGTTCAATGAGGGGCAGCTGTTGGCGACCAATTTTGACCCTCCCTTTTAAAATTAAATTATTTATGCTTAAACATTTGTAATAAATATAGTAAAATGATTCTAATCAATAATACCTATTTTTATATAAAAATAATGGGAAATTAGTAATTAATGGTGTTAAATTAATAATTCAATATTAAATATTTATAAAATATATTACCCTTACTATTTTGAAACCATTAAAATAACCTCTATATTTTGATACACAAGTTTTACAATTAATTTAGCAAATTATTCTTTGATTTTTAATTACATCGCTAGTTATTTTAAATTAATCGGAAATTAATTTCATAATTTAGTAAATAAAGTGTTTTAATAGATAATTAATTAATTAGAGTAATTTATAACGTATTTGATAATTATATTTTTATCACATTTAATTAGAATTAATTAAGTCTAATTGACTTAATTTTAAAGGGGTTAAAAGATTAAAAGGCAACAATTACAATTACCTAATCAAATACAATGTGGCTATTTGTTAAAACAAATTCAACCCAAAACACAGGCCCAATATCGCCTAACTCGGTTTGGAACTACCCTCTCCTATCAACCTTCGCAATCCATGCCAACTCCTGAGGACTAATGGCATCATGCCCCGTCCCCCGTCCCACTCACTCACAAAATAAGCACAATGAATCTGAGCTGTCGATCCAAGTCATCAACAATCTCAATTTATTCTTGAGGATTCCCTTATTTTGATCCTCTCATGAGATCCTAACCCAACCGTTGGATCACACAGGTCCTACGGTCCCCGTTTCCCCCATTAACTATTTTATCGAATTGTATACCTTGAATTATTAGGGTTGTTGATCAAATAATCCAACGACCCAGAATTCATCTCACACTTTAAACCTTAGAGACCAACCAAATGACCCATAACCCTCATCATTTCTCATCTTGAATGGCCGCCTCCATTTCCACTCTTCCTCTTTATTCTCACAAGCTCCCATCTCCCATCAGTCATGAAACATTGTAAAAACTACTACAAGGTCATGAATCCAAACACTAAAACACTCAATATGACCTCTACATCCGTGAATCCCGCATGATTCTTTCCCCTTCCATCACCCAATTTCAAATCCCCAATCTGAAATCCAAACCTAAGACTATATAACATGTAAATCTCTCAATCTGTCCTATGTTCTTTCAAATCAGGGCATGCATGGTTGTATATTCAGCTTCATCATCATTATTTTTTGTCAAGAGGTCAAACGTAGTGACCTCTAGATATTAGGGTTTGACCACTGGGTTGAAGTCTTAAACGGTCAACCTTCTCTCATGCCCGGGTAAAATTAATCAATGATTTCCCCTCTTTCCCTTCTGATTTCACCTATTCACTATCGTCATCTACCTTATCCTCATCATCCACTATCGATTTTGAATGAACTGGAACCCCAAGGCTTCGACAGCCACTATAAATAGGAGCTTTCAATGCTCTCACCTAAGACCAAATTCCAGTAGCTTCTCCCTAATCATTTCTTTCTTTGTTTTTATTCCATACTCGAGTTTTCTTTCTATACGTGATTCAACCGGGCTTTGGACTCCTAAACGGCCAAACAAAGAGCTCTTGTTTGGTTTGCTGCCCTGTAACGACCTGACCGGTCGTTTTGAGATTTAGTATTCCGTCTGGTGGTTTAAGGTCTCGAGTAGCTTCATATTGTGTATTATCACTTGCGTGTATGGTTTGTTTTTTTCATGCGTTTCGGTGTTGATATAGATGGATGATTCTCATTTTAGAAGCTTAAGTTGTAAGAGTTGATCGGTATTTGACTCTTGTGCAGACGACTCTAGAAGGGTGTTTTGATAATTCTAATAGCTTCGTATGATGATTTTGGACTTAGGCGTATGTTCAGATTTAGATTTGGAGGTCGGTAGGTTAATTTTATGCTTTTTGGCGAAAGTTGGAAAGTTGAAGGTTGAGAGGTTTGACCGGAAGTTGACTTTATTGATATCGAGTTCAGATTATGATTCCTAAAATTGGTATAGCTTCGTTGTGTCATTTGGGACTTGCATGCAGAATTTGAGGTAGTTCTGGGTTGATTTGATTTGATTCGTCGTGAGTTCTAGAAGTTGAATGTTTATTAGTTCGATAGGCTTGAATTGAGTTACGATTCATACTTTTGTTGTTGTTTAATGTGATTTGAGGCCTCGATCAGGTCCGCATTATGTTATGGGATTGGGTGGTATGATTGGACGGGGTCCCGGAGGCCTCGGGTGTGTTTCAGATGGGCTACGGGCCATCTTCTCATGTTTTGATTTGCTGGTTCTGATATCTGGTTTTCTTCATCGCGATCGCGAATAATGGACCATTTTTGCGTAGTGTAATATGGTGGCAGAAATTTTGTACATCGTGTTCGTGATGATGATCAAGCATTCGCGGAGCTTGGAAGATTTTAGCCATCGCGTTCGCGTGCTAGTAGGTTACACGATCGCGTATAGGTATAGCTGGAAGGGGCATCAGGAGATTTGTTATCCACGTTCGCGTAGTTTGCTTTAGATTGTGGGTCGCGATCGCGATGAGTAATACCTGGGCAGACTTATATTTACTCTATTTAAAGGGCTTTCGTTATTTTATCACGTTTTGAGTTAGAGAGTTTGGATTTAGGTAATTCTGGGGGGAATTTTCGCGTTTTGGATTGGATTAAGTATTCTTGACCCAGATTTGGTTATATTTCATGATTCCATCCTTGTTTTTATCATTTAATTAGTGATTTGAATTGGAGAAACTGGGGATTTTTGTAAAAAGTTTCTAAAACATAAAATGATGATTTGAAGGCCGATTTGAGGTCGGAATTGGATGATTTTGGTATGGTTGGACTCGTATCCATCTAGGAGTTTGGATTTTGTTTGTTTTGTCGAGTTCCGAGGTGCAGGCCCGGGTTGACTTTTTGGTTTTCATGAATGATCGAAGCTTTATTATCTAAAATTGTTTCTTATGGCTTTTAGTTATGTTTATTAGTTCGATAGACTTGAATTGAGTTACGATTCATACTTTTGTTGGTATTTAATGTGATTTGAGGCCTCGAGCAGGTCCGCATTATGTTATGGGATTGGGTGGTATGATTGGACGGGATTCCGGAGGCCTCGGGTGTGTTTCGGATGGGCTACAGGCCATTTTCTCATGTTTTGATTTGTTGGTTCTGATATCTGATTTTCTTCATCGCGACCGCGAATAATGAACCATTTTTGCGTAGGGTAATATGGTGGAAGAAATTTTGTACATCGTGTTCGCGATGATGATCACGCATTCACGGAGCTTGGAAGACTTTAGCTCTCATGTTCGCGTGCTAATAGGTTACACGATCGCGTATAGGTATAGCTGGAAGGGGCATCAAGAGATTTGTTATCCACGTTCGCGTAGGTTGCTTGAGATTGTGGGTCGCATTCACAAAAATCGTTTTGGGCAGTTGGGTGAGTTTTGTCTTCGCAATTGTGAAGGTATTTCCGCGATCGCGATGAGTAATACCTGGGTAGACTTATATTTACTCTATTTCAAGGGCTTTTGTTATTTTCTCACTTTTTGAGTTAGAGAGCTTGGATTTGGGCAATTCTGGAGGGGATTTTGGCGTTTGGGATTTGATTAAGTATTCTTGACCCAGATTTGGTTATATTTCATGATTCCATCCTTGTTTTTATCATTTAATTAGTGATATAAATTGGAAAAATTGGGGATTTTTGTAAAAAGTTTCTATAACATAAAATGATGATTTGAAGGCCGATTTGAGGTCGGGATTGGATGATTTTGGTATGGTTGGACTCGTATCCATCTAGGAGTTTGGATTTTCTTTGTTTCGTCGGGTTTCGAGGTGCAGACCCGGGTTGACTTTTTGGTTTTCATGAAAGATCGAAGTTTTATTATCCAAAATTATTTCATATGGCTTTTATTTATGATACTAAGTTATTTTATCTAGATTTTTGCCGTTCGGAGATTGTTTCACATGGGGAGGGCTACTTAGAGTATTGGTTTAGCTTCTTTGCGGTAAGTACATTGCCTAACCTTGTGTGGGGGTACTACCCCTTAGGATTTCGTTTGATTGTATTGTCTGAATTATGTGGAAGACGTGTACATGAGGTGACGAGTGGGTACCCGGCTTTTATATGGCAAAATTTACCGGTTTAGACTCTTAGGTTACTTTATGCATTTAGTTAGAAGTTATTATTACTCTTTACATCTTTCATTGTTGAATTCATTCTTATATTCTTAGATTGTAGTCGTTATTTCATGCTCTATCTTCCATTGTCAAGTTCACTCTTATGTGTCTTAATTGAAGCTACTAGTACATGATATATCTTCCATTGCCAAGTTTATTATGCTTTAACCGAAGTTGTTAGTACGTGTTCTATACATCATTGTTGAGTTACTCTTATATGTATTCAATTGAAGTTATTAGTATATGTCATGCCTTTCATTGTTACGTTCATTCATAAGCAAGAAATGGAAGTTGGATTTATTGAGAGTTATTAATATGTTTTAGTTGAAGTTGTTGTTTTATGGAGTATCCTTCATTGTTGAGTTATTTTCTGTTTTATTCTGTTGTTATTGAGATTCTTGTTCACATCGTGCTTGAGCCGTGGTCTATGTGTGGTGGTGACATCGGTATTGTTGTTTTGGAAAGGTTGTGGCCTATGGGCAACTTGTGGTACGAATTGATATGTCGTGTTGTTATGATGTTAACAGAAGAGGATTGTGATCAGATCCTGCCGAGGAGAGGTGAGTGATAGATGTTGCATAATATGATATTAGCCAATTATCATTGACCAATCCCCTATCCAGTCTTTTCCACACAATAGAGCCTTGGCCTCTCCCATTTAACCAAGTGTTTCTAGGACCATAAAAGCCTAGATCCACAAATCCACAATATTCAATCATGCTCAAGAAATCCATGCTTTTATTCATTTGGTAGGGAAGACCCCCAATCTTTTCTTCAATAGATGCAATCATATTGAAATCTCCAATGACACACCAGGGAATTGAACATATCATAGACTTATGTCTCTAGGTTTCCCAAAGAGGTATTCTTAAAGTTATTTTGCATTTGGCATAGATGACAGTGATTTGGAAAGGTTATGCAGCTTCAGTATGCTGTAGTGCAATGGTCAGTTGCTGCTCATCATGGTTATTGATTGTGCCTGTGAAATCATGATCCCAGAAAATCCAGATTTTATCATTAACATTGGAGGTAGAGTGTTGCATGGATAGTTGAATTCTATAGTCGTTGATGTGGGTACTATCAAGGAGAGGTTCAATGACTGCAATGAAGTAAAGTTTATGGAGTTGTTTCAAGGTTCTGAGTCTCTCAATGGCACCAACAGTTCTGATGCCCATTGCATTCCATATGATTGTACTAATCATGGATACTTTTTGAGAGTGGTTAATTTTGATGGTGCTTTAATACTGGAAGCCTTACTTCTGGTGAGGTAATGAGGGGGTTTATTTCTAGGTGGCAGTCCATGTGATTCAATCATTTTGTCAACATCTGTGGCAACATTGATTGCAGTAAGAAGCTGATTGCATGTATCCTCTTCTTCCAAATCTACATTGTGTTCATATTGTGCCTCATCACCAATGACAACCTCATCTTCTGATTGCATATGATTGTATTCATCTTTTCCATGCCCATTAAAGATACCATGCACTTAGGAAGAGACATGCTCCCTAGAATCTGAGTGGATAGCCATAGTTACAGTTGCATATGGTACTGCTTCAAACCTATTTTCAGAACCCTCCACCCTTTGTACTATATTAGATATGTTGTTATTTTGAGTAAATATAGGAACTACAACAGTTCTTTGGTTAGTTAGGAGCTCAGAATTGGTTCCAAGATTCTGTGATCCATCAGCACTTGTAGAACTGAGAAGTTTCTGTGGGTTTTTTTGTTTCCTCGTCTGCTTTCTTTTTTTTCTGACTTGGGTTAGTTTTTGGTTTTGTTGTAGTAATCTCTGAAGTGGCAATAGTGTTTCCTTTATCAATCTTGTTTCTGTGATCTCCATTAGTAGAAATAGAAATCACAATTGTCTCTGCTTGTGTGTGTTTGTGATGATTCTTAGTACTTGGATATTGAGAAGTGGTAGCAGGGGATATTTGGTCCATCCTATAGTCCCCAGGTGCCTCAACACACTCATGCAAAACACGAGGAACATCCATCCCCTTTGGATACCCATCCTGAACCATTATAGGTTTCTCCTGACAATCCTTCCTTCCTCCAATAACTTCAATAGAATCAACATTAAGAGTAAGGGGATAGAGGAATTGGGCTGTTTCTGAGCCATAGAATCTGTAATCCTCTCCAGTGGAACTGGAGGATTGATAGAGGTTATACGTGTGATTTGGGTGGCTGGATGCTCTTGTGATGGTAATTTTGCTTGTTTGTTGGTATTTTGCTTTGGGATATAAACAGCTTGTGTCTTTTTGGTATTATTCTGTTGAATTCCTTTGAAGTTTCTTTTCTTTTGAGTCTGCCAATCCTTAGTTCAAGGTTGTTTCTCTATGATTTGGTGCATATTCTCTTGTTGGTCTCAAGTGTCTTGATTAGTGTTACTGCGATCCTGTTCCACTTGTTGTTTCTTCTTACCTTGATTGGGATGTTGTGGTGGTTGTTTAGTTCCAATTGATCCTGTACTTATGGATTCTTTTTGATAAGTTGACTGCCTTACCTTTCTTTTTTTCCTTTCCTATTATTATTATTATCATATTGTGTACAAGTTATTGTAAGTGACCCGCCTTAGCCTCGTCACTACTTCGTCAAGGTTAGGCTCGGCACTTACAGAGTACATGGGGTCGGTTGTACTCATACTACACTCTGTACTTCTTAGGCAAATTTTGGAGTCGGTCCCAGTGGCGGTTAGTAGATTGCTCGGATCCGGTACCTGACAAATACTTGAGGTACACTTGCATTGCATTCGCATCTTTGAAGTCCCCTTCTACACCACTCTAGCTGTTTACTTTATTTCAGACAGTTATGCTTCCATTCAGACTTTTATTTGTAGTACTCTACTCGCTCGTGTACTTGTGACACAAGTTCTAGGATTGTATCTAGACATCGTTGTTATTTTGGTTTACTCACTCTATTTTAGTTTTATTCAGCTTCTTGGTTATCATTTAATTTGATTTATTAAGAATGGCTAATAACTACTTTTAGCATTGGCCTGACTGGCAAGTGAAATGTTAGGTGCCTTCACGGTCCCTAGAGTGGGAATTCCGGGTCGTGAAAAGTTGCTATCAGAGCACTAGTTTTCCTAGGTCTCATGAGTCATGAGTAAGCTTAGTAGAGTCTGGAAGATCGGTACGGAGACGTCTGTACTTATATTCTAGAGGCTATGGAGTTTAGGAAGAATTTCACTTCTTTCCTTCTCTATTGTGCAATTTTATTCTATCATTGATGGTTGAACCATTCTATTCTTGTTCTCTCGTAGATGGAGAAAACACGCACATCATCTACGGCCGGACAGGAGCCGGAGCCACCTGTGACAGCTACTACTAGTGGCAAAGGTCGAGGCAGAGGTAGAGCTCAACCTAGAGCTCGAGCAGCAGCACCCGCAGTGGAGCCTCAGATTGATCAGAAGAGGAAGACCCAGCTCAGACCATGCCCGTCGGACCAGCTCAGGTGTCGAAGGGTTTCATAGACACTCTAGTTCTATAGGACACTCTAGTCCGCTTGGTGGGCCTTATGGAGAGTGTGGCCCAAACCGGTGCATCCCCAGTAGCACCAGCCGTCTCTCTGGCTGGGAGATGAGCACAGACTCCCACTACTCACACCCCAGAGCAGGCGGCTCCCCTGTATCAGACTCCAGCAGCCCAGCTAGTTGAGGTGGTTCAGCCGGTTATTGCGGCACAGGCCAGTGATAGGCTCACTATGTCTTCTAAGGCTTTGTTGAGGTTGGATAAGTTTACCAAGATCTTCCCTATTCATACAAGCGGTGCACCTTCTGAGGACCCCTAGGATTATCTCTACCGTTGCCACGAGGTGTTGCGTAATATGGGTATAGTTGAGACTAATGGGGTCGATTTTTCAGTGATTCAGATGACTGGTTCCGCCAAGAGATGATGGAGAGATTATATGTTGACTAGACCAACTAGTTCACATGCACTTACTTGGGATTAGTTTTCACAGCTATTTCTAGAGAAGTTCATTACTGTCACCCTGAGAGAGGATTACCGTAGGCAGTCTGAGCGTCTTCAGTAGGGTAGTATGACTGTTACCCTTTACGAGACTCGATTTGTTTACCTAGCTCACCATGCCATTATCTTTATTTCTACTAAGAAGGAGAGAGTGAGGAGATTCATTGATGGGCTCACTTTCACTATTAGGCTATAGATGGCCAATGAGACTGGAGATGATATTACTTTCCAGAGGGATGTAGATATGGTTCGTGGTCAGGAGGGGGGGCCGGTGTCTGATAAGATGCCTCATCAATCCGATAGTTTCAGTGATGCCTCATCTGGAGGCAGGGGTACTTTTGGTAGAGGGCATCCTCCCAGGCCATTTCAGTCAGCGCTTCAGGTATCTCACAGTGCTTCAAGGAGTCATGGTCCTTATGTATCTCCTTCTGGCAGCTAGCCTACAGTGCATCATCAGCTCCTATCAGTACGCCTCTGATTCAAAGTTATCACCATGGTTATTCGTTCTGTTCGGGACAGCTTCAGCAGAAACAGCAGCAGGATGATGATTTGAGTGTTAAGGTACTGGTCATATCAGGAGGTTCTGTCCGAGATTATTGAGCAGCATGCCCTAGCGGAGTTCTCATGCCATATTCCTGTCACCAGTTGCTCTGCCGCCCGCTCAACCAGCGAGAGGCAGGGGCCAGGAAACCAGAGTTGGAGGTGAGGCCGTTTGAGGTGGAGGTCAGGCCGTTAGAGGTGGAAGTCAGCCAGCTAGAGGCCATCCCAGATATATAGGTCAGAGTGGTGGGGACAAGCCATAATTTTATGCTTTCCCATCTAGACTTCAGGCTGAGTTATCTGACGTCGTTATCAAAGATATTGTTCAAATTTTCCATAGAGATGCTTCAATTCTATTTGTTCCGAGCTCTACTTATTCCTACGTGTCATCCTATTTTGCTTCATATCTAGTTGTGCCTCGTGATTCTTTGAGTGTCCTATGTATGTGTCCATCCTTGTGGGAGATTCTATTGTTGTAGATCGTGTATATCGCTCATGTGTGATTACTATTGGGAGTCTTGAGACTAATGTAGATCTCCTGCTTCTTGATTTGGTAAACTTTGATGTTACTTTGGGCATGGATTGGTTGTCACCTTATCATGCTATATTAGATTTTCACAGCAAGACTGTGACCTTAGCCATGCTGGGTCTGCCTCGATTAGAGTGGAGAAGGACTCCTGGCTATTCTACCAGCAGGGTTATTTCTTATGTGAAGGCTCGACGTATAGTCGAGAAGGGATGTTTAGCTTATTTGGCCTATGTTCGTGATTTGAGTGTGGAGGTCCTTCCATTAATTCAGTACTAGTTGTGCGTGAGTTTCTAAAGGTGCTTCCTGCAGATCAGTTGGGGATGCCACCCGACAGAGATATTGACTTCTGTATTGATTTGGCTCCGGGAACTCAGCCCATTTCTATTCCACCATGTCGTTTGGCCTCGCAGTAGTTGAAGGAATTGAAGGAGTAGTTGCAAGATTTGCTTATAAGGGATTCATTAGACCTAGAGTCTCGCCCGCAGTCGAGTGGAGCAGGAGCAGCATCTTCGGATTGTACTTCAGACTCTGACGGATAATCAGTTATATGTCAAGTTTTCAAAGTGTGAGTTTTGGTTAGACTCAGTTACCTCTTTTGGGCATGTTGCATCGGCAGAGGGCATAAAAGTGGATCCTAAGAAAATTGAGGCAGTTCAGAACTAGCCTGGGCCTACTTCAACTATAGAGATCCGGAGTTTACTGGGTTTGGCGAGTTATTATCGTCGGTTCGTGGAGGGGTTTTCACACATAGCAGCCCCATTGACTATATTAACCTACAAGGGTGCTCCGTTTTGGTGGTCCGATGAGTGTTATCTGAGCTTTTAGAAGCTCAACACTACTTTGAGTATGGCGCTAGTGTTGGTGTTGCCCACTGGTTCAGGATCTTACACGGTGTATTATGATGCATCTAGTATTGGGCTCGGTGTAGTATTGATGCAGGATAGCAGGGTGATTGCATACGCATCGCGACAGTTGAAGGTTCATGAGAAGAATTACTCTATTCATGACTTAGAGTTGGTAGCCAAGTTTCATGCGCTGAAGATTTGGAGGCACTATCTTTACGTCGTGACGTGTGAGGTATTCACGGATCATCGAGGTCTACAGTATTTGTTCAAGCAAAAGGATCTCAACTTGAGGCAGAGGAGGTGGTTGGAGCTGTTAAAATACTATGATATCACCATTTTATATCATCTTGGGAAGGCAAATGTAGTGGCCAATGCCTTGAGTAGAAAGGCGGTGAGTATGGGTAGCCTTGCGTATATTCCAGTTGAGGAGAGGCTGCTTTTGTCAGATGTTCAGGCTTTAGCCAATCATTTCATGAGGTTAGATGTTTCGTAGCCTAGCCATGTTCTAGCTTGTATAGTCTTTCAGTCTTCTTTATATGAGCGCATTAGAGAGAGTCAATATGATGACCCCCATTTGCTTGTCCTCAAGGACATGGTGCGGCACGGTGGTGCCCAACAGGTTACTGTTGGAGATGATGGGGTTTTGAGATTGCAGGTTTGGATTTATGTGCCTAGTGTGGATGGGCTTTGTGATTTGATTCTTGAGGAGGTCCACAGTTCTCAGTATTCTATTCATTCGGGTGCCGCTAAGATGTATCGGGACTTGCGGCAGCATTATTGGTGGAGGAGAATGAAGAAGGGTATAGTTGCATATGTAGCTCGGTGTCTGAATTGTCGGCAAGTAAAGTAAGAGCATCAGAGGATGGGTGGTTTGCTTCAGAGGCTGGAAATTCCTAAGTGGAAGTGGGAGCGTATTACTAAGGATTTTATTGTTGGGCTCCCACGGACTCAGGAGAAGTTGACGTGATATGGGTAATTGTGGACAGGTTGACCAAGTCGGCATATTTCATTCTAGTGACAGTTACCAATTATTCAGAGCGGTTAGCTGAGATCTACATTCGCGAGATCATCCGTCATCACGGCGTGCCCATGTCCATCATTTTTTATCGAGGTATGCAGTTCACCTCACATTTATGGAGGGCCGTACAACGTGAGTTAAGCACGTAGATTGAGTTGAGTACATCACTTCACCCGCAGACGGACAAGCAGTCCGAGTGCACTATTATGATATTAGAGGATATGCTTCGCGCTTGCGTTATGGACTTCGGGGGTTCTTGGGATCAGTTGTTGACGCTTGCGTAGTTTCACTACAACAATCACTACCAGTCGAGCATTCATGTGGCTCCCTATGAGGCATTGTATGGGAGGCGGTGTCGTTCGCCAGTTAGTTGGTTTAAGCCCGGAGAGGCTCAGTTGTTAGGTATCGATTTGGTTCATGATGCCTTAGAAAAGGTCAAGATGATTCAGGATCGACTTCGCACTACTCAGTCTAGAAAGAAGAGTTATGTCGATCGTACAGTTCTCGATGTTGCATTCATGGTTGAAGAGAGGGTATTGCTCCGGGTTTCGCCCATGATGGGTATGATGAGCTTCGGAAAGAAGGGCAAGTTGAGCCCTAGGTATATCAGAACTTTTGAGATTCTTGAGAGAGTGGGTGAGGTGGCTTATAGACTGGCATTGCCACCTAGTTTATCAACAGTCCATCTGGTGTTCCATGTGTCCATGCTCCGGAAGTATCACTGTGATCCATCCAATGCGTTAGATTGCAGCTCAATCCAATTGCAGAAAGATTTGACTTATGAGGAGGAGTCAGTGGTCATTCTAGCCTGGCAGGTCCAGAAGTTGAGGTCTAAGAGTTATCCTTCAGTTAGAGTACAGTGGAGGTCAGCCGATCAAGGCAACCACATAGGAGTCCTATTCAGACATGCGGAGTAGATATACATACCTTTTCACCAACCAGATACCTTTCTATGTTCGTTCGAGGACGAACGTTTGTTTTAGAGGAGGAGAATGTGATGAACCGATAGGTTATTTATAGTTTCAACCTTCATTTATGTGCTCCGAGACCTTGATTAGCTCTGTTTAGCGTGTCTCAATTTGGGTGCACAGTCCGTGTCTTATTTCGGAAATTTTTTATGTTAAAGATCTAAGAAAATGTGAATTTTTGTCTTTAAAATGACTTGGGTTGACTACGGTCAATATTTTTGTGTAAACGGACCTAGATTAGTGTTTTCACAATCCCAGTGGATCTGTATCGTGATTTGGGACTTGGGCGTATGCCCGAAATTGAATTCGAAAATCCCTAACTTGTTTTGGCCCATTATGCCGAAAACTAGCATTTTTGAAAGTTGAAGAATTTCAAGGTTTTGACCGAAAGTTGACTTCTTAGTTAACGGATTCAGATTTTGATGTCAAAACTTAGAATAGTTCTATATTGCTAGTTGAAACTTGTCTGCAAAATTTGGTGCAAGACGGAGTTGATTTGACGAGATTCGGACGTCCAGCTGTAAATTTGCATGTTCTTGAGTTTCTTTGAAAATATCATTCATTTTGATGTGAGATTCGTAGTTCTAAGTATTATTTTTGTATTTTGATCACCCGAGCGAGTTTGTACGATGTTATTACACTTGTGTTCACGTTCGGTTTGGAGCCCGAGGGGCTCGGGTGAGTTTCAGACGCGTAGCAGAGTGTTTGATAAAGTTAGGAGTCTGCTGGGTTTTTTTTTTTGCACAGGTGTCAGTTCTCGCATTTGCGAGTTTAGGGTCGCATTTGCGATAGTAGGATGAGCCATGTCAGGTTCGCATTTGCGAACAGATTGTTCATGTTTGCGATGGGGCGCTAGGGGGAGTTGGTTTGCATTTGCGATCAAAGTTGTCGCATTTGCGGAAGGTCCTACATTCGCATTTGCGAACAAAGCGTCGCATTTGCGATGTTAGCAGAGGTGTGGGGAGTTTGCTTTTGCGAGGACTTCTTCGCATTTGCGGGATTCGCATTTGCTAACCCCAGGTCGCATTTGCAACATCTAAGCCCGGACAAAAAGCTGAGAAAATGGGATTTAGCTCATTTCTTACAAACTCTCAACCCTAGGACTTGCTTCCCAAAAACATTGATAAGCAACTTTAATCCATTTGTTTTCAAGTACCCATTACTTTCCAAGTGTTTTCAACATTAGATCTAGGATTTTCATGGTAGAAATTAGAGATTTGGGTAGAAATTGGGAATTTTGTAAAATTGAGATTTAGACCTCAAATTGAGGTCAGATTTTGAAACTAATCACATAATCAGGCTCGGGGGTGAATAGGTAATCGGGGTTTGGTCTAAATTTCTGGTTTTAACCAAGAAGGCCCAGTGTGACTTTTTGGGAAAAGTATAAATATCTTAGCTTTATGTATTGTAATTATTTTTCCTAGTATTGTTTGTTAATATTAAGTCAATTTTGGTTAGATTCAATTGGTTTGGAGGAAAATTTTAGAGGAAAGGCCCCGATTGAGCTTTGATTTACTTGCAGATCGAGGTAAGTATTGGGTCTAACCTTTATTTGAAGGAATTAGGAACCCTTGAGCTATATGTTATGTGAATCACGTATGTAATGGCGTATATGCGAGGTGACGAGTGTATATGTGCCGTCAAAATAATTATTTCCATGTTTTCTCGTATTTCATTAATTATCTTATTCCATGTCTTAACTGTTACATGCTCTAATTGCTTTTTATGTCGTAACAAAATACTTGTCATTAATTACTCTTGTATTGAAATGTCCGTTTCTTCCATGATTCCATGATTAATTGCTACTTGCCTTAATTATCTTACTTGTACACTTTAACTATCATATATTTGGCTTGTCTTGTTGTTTTGTATTAATTGTAGCATTCCTTGATTTGGTACGGGGTTCCATTATTGCTTTTCTTCATATTCTTCAATCGTAGAGATTATTGTGAACTCAGTTGTTGGATTGATTACAATTATTGAATTTGTTTATGGATTGGGTTGCACGTCGAAACGGTTGTGATATGGTGAAATAAGCCCCGTCACTACTTTGTCGAGGTTAGGCTCGACACTTGCAGAGTACATGGGGTCGGTTGTACTCATACTCACTCTACACTTCTAGTGCATATTTTGGAGTCGGTCCCAATGGCGGTCAGTAGATTACTCGGATCCGGTGCCTGACGGAGGCTTGAGGTACAGCTGCATGGCGTTCGCAGCTCTGAAGTCTCCTTCTACACCACTCTAGTTGTTTACTTTATTTCAGAAAGTTATGCTTTCATTCACACTTTTATTTGTAGTACTCTACTCGCTCGTGTACTTGTGACACCAGTTTTGGGATTGTATCTAGACAACGCTGCTATTTTTGTTTACTCACTCTATTTCAGTTTTATTTAGCTTCATGGATATCATTTAATTTAATTTGTTAAGAATGGCTAATAACTATTTCTAACGTTGGCTTGCCTAGAAGGTAAAATGTTATGTGCCATCACGGTGCCGAGGGTGGGAATTCCGGGTCGTGACAGATATTTTGTGATCAAAGATGGATTTTACTACACCGAGTTGTTATTGCACGTTCTGAGGGGATTGTTGTTACCGTTTTCTGTTCTATTTATGTTATCAGCTTTCTTTGATATTTTCATTAGACAGGTTATTTGTCGAGTGAGTATCAAACGACTTGAACCTCGTCACTACTCCACCGAGGTTAGTCTTGATACTTATTGGGTACCGATTGTGATGTACCCATACTACGTTTCTGCACATATTTGTGCATATCCAGGTACTTTGGATCGGGCTAATCATCAGTGAGGCATTCTGCATAATTGGAGACTTCAAGGTATCCCTTCATGTTCGACCGCAAGCCTCGGAGTTCCCCTCTTTGTCTCATTTCTATTGTTTGTGTATTTCAGATAGTACTGTATTTTGATATATCCGTATGTATTTAGTTAGAGCTCATGATTCTGTACTACCTAGTTCTAGGGAGTTATGTTGAGTATTGCTGCTTTGACCTGTATTACTTCTATTTCCATATTTATGTTAAATTATGTTTCGCTATATCATGCTTTTATTGTTTTAAATGATGTTAAGTGACCGGCTTACCTAATTTTAGAAATTAGGTGTCATCACGACCCCTGTGGAGGGATTTGGATTGCATAAATATGATGACACCCAGTCAAGCCCCATTTTTCATATGTGATTCACTGATCGCAAAGCGATGCTCCTATTTGTGAGTCGGACCTCGCTATTGCGAGATCCGCAAACCCACACCAGCAACAATTGATACTCAACCATTCTAAAACTCTCCAAAACACATCGGAAACTCACCTGCGTCCCTCGGGCTGCAATCCGAACATGCATACAAGTGTAATAACATCATATAAACTCGCTCGCTAACTCAAATCATAAAAATAACATCAAATATCAAGAATCGACCATCAAACCTCAGGATTTTTCAGCTTGAAACTCAACTTTCGCCAATTTTCACATAATGCGCCGAAACGCGCTCGGGTCACCCGGGACTCCAACCAAACTTGCGTACAAGTCTAAAAATATCATACAAACCTACAGAAATCGTCAAAACACCGATCTGAGATCGTTTATCAAGAATGTTGACAGTTGTGAACTCAAGCCTCATTTTAAGTAACAAATCACGTTTTTTTTAAATTCACATATAATCTTTTCGGAAAACGACATGTACCACACACGCAAATCATAAATCAAATAAAGTTATGAGAAGTTTCGAAATACAGAAAAAGGTGCTAGTGCTCAAAACGGCTTATCGGATCGTCACAATTAGTGGCCTAGCGAGGGCCATGTTATATTATCTCATCCAGCCTTTGCTCTCTTTACTCTCTTCTTCCGATTCGCAATCACTCATCCGACAGCCTCCGTATCTCTACTTCTTGTCTTCGTGGCCTTTATTTTGATACTGTTCCAATATTGTATAAGCGAGATCTAAACCCGTAGTCCTTCACTAAGTAAAATAATTTCGAAGCAACGAAGTTTTGCATGTTAGAAGAAGTGGTGATGTGGTGATTTAGGAAAAGGTAATTTTTTGGGGGGAATAGAAAAAGAAAAAAGTGATTTCTGACACGTTTCACGAGCCTAAGAGAGAAGAGACATTTTTTCTATGTCATTCTATTGTATTCAATAGGCACTCCTTGAATGACGTTGATAGTATCTAACATATACAAGCTAATTGAGGTATCAAAATAAAAAGTAGTGCCAACTTTAAGGACCCCATATATTTTTCTTAATTAGTTTTAACCTAGCGCGTATAACCCACTGATGAGTGTAGAATTAAAAAATTATATAACTAAAAGAATATTTGAGTTAGAAAATTAAAATTAAAAATAAAAGTTTAAATTATTAAAAAATTATAAATATGATCCTATTTAGCTCACTCAAACAATAATTGAATAGGAAAATTTAAAAATATAAAATTGCAAAAAGTAAATTTTGTATTCGACTTCCAACCGAGAGTGAGGAAGTGTATTAGATATTTGTCAAGTCCCCGCTGCCATTTTGAGCATTGAAGAGGGACCAAAATGCCTCCGTATTTTCTCAAATGCCCAATTCACGTTCCTAATGCTTCCTTTTAGGGAGACACAAAATAATTTTGATAAAATAAAAAAAAGATTAAATATCTTAAAACTTTTACTAGTAATATAATCATTCATAAAGACATGTATTTTCTAAGAGTTCAAGTTATCTTACTTCGAAATGATCCTCCCAATTTATTGAAAAACTTTCAGTATTATATCTTGAAAAAATTAATGGAACAATCAACGTAAATAGATAACTCATGATGTACTGCAGGAATTAAATTTGCATCTCAAAACATGAAACTTATTTTTACCTTTTGCAGAATAGTATGACTTGCTCACAAATAGTTAAATCTCTTGCAATTCACTATAGAAATATATTTTTGAGTGTTTGACGTTTCAGCTTGGCGTTGGAGCTAAATGCTTTGGCTCGTCTTTTGCTCAATGCTTCTGTAGAAGTTAGGAAACAAAATTAGGAAAAATAATATACACAATTTCAAATTAAAATTTGAAAATAGAAATAAGAGAAAGAGAAGAAAAGAGTGAGAAATTTCTATCAAAACTTGAACCGAAAATCATCTTGAATGAATGAAATTTAGAAAGAAAATTAGCGTAGTGCAAAGGAGTAAGTGAACAAAATTAAGCAAATAAAATATTCAAAGCAACTCCTCCAATTCTCAAAATATTTAATAGCAATGAAGAGAACATTAGTTTATGTAATTATGTTTGCTAATATACTTTTCTGTAAACCGATTATGGAATTGTAAAAGCTAGCTCTTTTTTTTGGTAATTAGAAATTCTATTTACCAGTAATATTTATATATTGTTCTGTTCTAGCCTGATCTGAACAAAAGCCCCAGATTCAGCTATTCAACTAATCTTCCTCATTACTAACTGCTATACTACTATTTAACTATCTAATTGAACAGTAGGATAGTAGTTAAGTTCTATCAATCTTCTCTATAATCTCAGTTTAGAAGCTCCTCGACCATGCATATCTTGTGTTATTAGTCTACTAAGTACTGCTGCTGATTGTTGCTTTGCTTAAAAGATTATGTCATTCCTTTCTTGCCAAATATAGTTAAGCAGCTTGCAAGTGTTAGCTTGTATATTTCAAGCTTTTGCGCTCCTTCCCTTGTAGTGTCTCTCAGCCCATGCTATCTTATTTGCCCATGGCATCACCTGTCTATGGATCCCTTGCCACTGTAACATTGCTTTCTACACTCGTGATGAATAAGAATAACTGAAGAAGAGATGATCAATGGATTCTTCTTCTGTATTGCAGAGTGAGCAAGTTGTATCTTCCAAATAGCCCCATCCTCTCAATCTGTCCTTAGTTAATAGTCGTCTATGAGCAGCCATATATAGTGTGAAAATTTACTTAGGCAACCCAGCATTATTGCACACCAGTTTCTTCCATGACACTTTAGCAAAGTCTCCTCTACGCTGCATATACATGGGCTTGATGGAGAACTTTTCCATTCCTACTACATCTTCTTCTGCATATCTAGCTTCCTCAAAGTAGTTCTTAGCTTTCAGTATCCTTTGCACAATCCAAGAGGCATGCTTTCGTTCAGCACTCCACAAATGATATAAATGATTCTTATTAGCTCATTATTTAGCAACAAAAATAAATAGAAAATACAAGGGAATTAACGTTTAAACTTTATGCATGGTTTACAAAATAAACAACAAATTAATGTGTAGTTATAATTCATCATTTAATAGGAAGTCCAATTAACCACATCCATGTAATTGTACTACTTTATTTAACATTTAATAGGAGGATTCTTTCTAATGGTGAAGGTCAAAGGGCTGTCTTTATTTTAATTTAAATATTTTCTTTTTATTAATTTTCTTAGAATGTATCTTTACATCTTTGTACAAATTTATATATGAAATAATATTATGTTGAAGGGTATTACAGTCATTCACCTTTATAAGGTTATTTCAGACTTTTAAATTTTAGTTTGAGTCTTCATACTTATAATATAGTATGATGATAATACTAGCTAATAAGGTATCGTTTGATGAACTTTAATAGATGAATGTCAAAGATAGATAATAATGTCTAATTGTTGGTTGGAGTAGTATTATGAAGGTAAGAGTTAGAGATAGTTGTGGAAAAAAAAAGTTCTCTCATAAGTGAGGGAAGACAATTTTTCCCTTTTGATGTAAAATATATTTTTTGAAAATCTTTTCTAAAAACCAAATTCAAAAATAACTTACTTTATGAACAATTTTTTTTTTTTATAATACCAAATGCATAAGTCATGTTTATTTAGGCGCATACAAATGAGGCACGTGCCAATTGATTTCTTAACAAAACAGAAAAGGACGCAAAAATTATGTATGATTATAAACAGTCTTTCCTTCTTAAAAAAAAAAAAGAAGAGGAAAATGACAGAGAAACTTCTGCCTTTCAAGCTTATCATCATATTATATTATATTATATTATATTATATTATATTATATTATATATTATATATATTATATTATTGTACTAAAAGTAATATACTCCTACCTTCAAAGTTAATTTACAAAATTAACCTTCTCAAAAACTATAAAAATCGTTCCCCAGAAAAAAAAACCTTCTACGAGGACGAGCATTGAATGAACCGTTTGAATGTGTAGAATTTATTTTATTTACCCATAGTTATTGAAGCTTATAGGTGTGTAAATGTTCTTAGTTATTACTTGTAGTTATTTCAGCCTTTTTGTTTATTTTTTCTTATCTTTCATGGTAATGACCCTTTATTGGCTAGTTAGTTCAATTAAAAAAGAAGACAAAACGGATGACTTTATTTGCCTCTTTGTTTACTCATGGGAAATTGAAACAGTATTTGGACTTCATAACATTCCATTTTTTGAGCGTTTAGAATTTTTAATAGTAACTAGGCATTTAATCTCTCTCAAACAGTTTGAAATTCCTCGATTATTTATATGTCAATAGGCACAAGATTACTTAAGGATCTCTTTGTAGATAGTGGGCAGTGAGGTACGTGTCAGAAAAATTGAAGGCTTGTTTTACTTATTTTCTTTACTTCTTTTCTTTCTTTAAACAGAACTTTGCACATTTGAGCTTTGCAATAATTGTCCTGATAGCAAGAGCATATGCACATGGATCGTCATATTTTTGTAATCTGGGCCATGGGACTCTATTAACTAAAATGAAAGTATAAATCTTTTTAGATGTATGAAAAAATGAGACTTATTTGAGAAGATTTTAAAATTTGTTTTTATGTTATCACCGTTGTGATGCATTTGTACTTTTAAAAGGGAACGGTAGAGAGAGAAATGATCCTACAAACAAATCACTTAGAGAAGTTAAAGGGGGTTGGAAATCTTTTGCCTTAGGAACAGTTTCTTGGGCTGAAGCAAGCTAAGTTGGAGGGTACCACCGCCCTTGGAGAAATGCCGATCAAAATATAATAGGTAAGGTGTTATGATCGCAAAAAATCAGGTGTCATGCGGAAGCTAGTAAGCAAACCATGAACAACGATAAATCAGACAACAAACGAGAAATATACCAAAGAAACACAAATATTTAACGTGGTTCAGTCAATTGACCTACGTTCACGGGTGGAGATGAGCAATCCACTATATAAAAGAGAGTATAAAATATCGAGAGAATAACCTCACGAAGAGGCAAACACAAGTGACACACTACACTTGTCCCGTAAAGTTTTTTCCCTAAACAAGACTCTCAAATCCCATATGTGTAACGACCCGACTAGTTATTTTGAGCATTTGCACTTTGCTTGGCAGTTTGAGGGCATAAGTAGCTCCGTATAAGGTACTATGACTCGTGTAAATCATCAGTTTTGGTTTTCAGGTTATTCGGAATCGATTTGGAAGAATGAACTTCATTGTTGAAACTTTAAGTTGGAAGAGGTGATTAAGTTTGACTTTTGTAAATTTGACCCTAGAACAAAGTTTTGAGGTCTCTGTTATGTCCGGATGGTGATTTTGGACTTAGGCGTATGCCCGAATTTGCATTTGGATATTTCTAAAAGGATTCGGCGCTAATTGGCGAAAGTTGGAAATTTGAAGGTTTGAAAAGTTCATAAGTTTGACCGGGATTGACTTTATGGATATTGGGCTCAGATTGTGGTTCCGAGAATTGGAATAGTTTCGTTATGTCATTTGGGACTTGTGTGCAAAATTTGAGTTTATTCCAAGTTGATTTTATATATTTCGGCGCGAGTTTTGGAAGTTGAAAGTTCAAAGTTCATTCAAGTTTGAATTGAGGTACGATTCATCATTTCGATGTTGTTATGTGTGATTTGAGGCCTCAAGTAGGTCTGTGTTATGTCATGAAACTTGTTGGTATATTCGGACGGGGTCCCAAGGGGCTTGGGTGAGGTTTGGACGGGGTTCGGATCGTTTGGAGCCTTGTTGAAATTGCTGAAGTTTTTGGTTACTGATGTCTTTGCACCTGCGCATGAGGGACCACAAATGCGTGCTCGCGGAAGTGTGAAGCTGGTCGCAGAAGCGACCTAGGGAAAGCTCGTTGGGGAGGTTTCGCAAAAGTTGTTCTACAGGTGCAGAAGCGTGATCGCAGTTGCGACCCTGGTCATCGCAGAAGTAGCCACTGGTGGCCAAGGCTATTTTGCAGGTGCGTGACTTTGTTCCGTAGAAGCGAAGGTCGCAGGTGCGACATATTGTCCGCAAATGCGAAAAACGTTGGGCAGAATGCTTTAAGTTCAAGGGTTGGCCATATTTATCACATATTGAGCTATAGACTTCGGAATTGAGCGATTTTGGAGGCAAATTTCATCACAAGAATTGGGGCAAGTGTTTTATACTCGGTTTTGTCTATATTTCATGAATCTATCTTCATTTTTGGCAATTGGTTGATGAATTTTAAAGAGGAAATTAGAGGTTTTGTCTAAAGTTTCATAGAATGAATTTTTGAGTTTTGTACATCGATTCAGAGTCGGATTTGAGTAAAACTAGTATGCTTGAACTGGTAATCAAATGGGTTGTTAGATTTTGTGAGTTTTGTTGGGTTCCAAGATGCGGGCCCGGGTTTGACTTTTTGGCTCATTTTGCGCTTTTGATTAAATATTCGATCTTTATTGATCGGGTTTATTTTCTTTGGCATTATTTAATGTATTGAGTTGCTTTTGGCTAGTTTCGAGCCGTTCGGAGGTCAGTACGCGCGGGATGGCATTTTTGGAGTATCGTTTGGCTTGCTTGGTATTGGATTTGGCTTGTTCGAGGTAAGTAACACTTCTAAACTTGGTGCTGAGACTATGAAACCCCGAATTATGTGCCATGTAACTGATGTTGAGATGACATGCATGTTAGGTGACGGGCGTGTGGGCGTGCACCGTGTGAGTTGTGATTTAGTCAATTCCGTGGAACTGTCTAGCTATCTTATCTGAACATTTTTACTTTACTCTATGTGTTAGAGAACTTGAGCTATAATTTATGCTAGAAATCATATTTAGGCTATATGATGGTATGATTGGGACCCACAATGTTCGTTCTTTGCTGTCGAGTTGTGTGGTTAATTTCAGTTATGTACTCAGTCATATTCATTCATTGCATATCATATCTCAGTCTCTGTTGCTATTTATTGATACATCATATAATTATTTTGGGCTAGTTTCATGACATTGTGAGCCCGAGAGACTGAAAAGATCGATGACTAAGTGAGGTCGAGGGCCTGATTGTGAGGATATTTATGGAAATGGGTTGTACGCCGCAGTATGTTTTATTGATTTATGCCATAATTGGCTTGTTATAGCACTTGGGCTGAAGGAGCTCCTCCGGAGTCTGCACACCCACAGTGAGTGCAGTGGATATTATATTTGGGATGGAGTTTCCTGGGCATGGAGTTGCCCTATAAATTCATATTTGGGATGGAGTTTCCTGGGCATGGAGTTTCCCTATACTTTTATATTTGGGATGGAGTTCCTTGGGCTAGATTGGCCCTATACAGTACCGCGTCACTGACTGTCAGTTGCTATTTATATTGAGGGATGGTTCTTCCCTGGGTTGGACCTGCGTCGTACAGTACATTGAGATTGAGTACTCTGAGAGTGTGAGTACATGCGTAGAGATGCATTTCCTCATGCTACCCGATTTTGGTGACATTCATGATTTCATCCATATATTGACATGTAGGCATAGAGATGTATTTTGCTCATGCTATCTGAAAATGAAACACCTTATTTATTGTTGAAAGGTTTTCTTCTAAAGGTTTTTGGAAAAATAACTGTTTTCAAACTTATTCATATATTTATGAGGTTTTCGGCGAAAGATCTGGGATCTACTGTTATGCTTGAAAAGCATGTCTATTTTTCGTAACTGTGAACCAGCTGAGTTATTTCTTGTACCATCATTATTATATTGTTATGAACTATTGCTCGTTGTTGGAGTTGGACTCTGACCCTTGTCCTAGCTCGTCACTACTTTCAACTTAAGGTTAGGTTTGTTACTTATTGATTACATGGGGTCGGTTGTACTCATACTACATTTCTGCACCTTGCGTTCAGATGTTGGATGTTGATGTAGCTGCCTCTTGATCTTGGTAGCTTTAATATTTTATATCTATTCATGCATATATCAGACATATGGTGTATTTTATTTTAAACCAGCCTTGTAAACTCTATATCGTATAAACTCATGATTTGTACTACCGTTCCTTAGAAAATTCTTGTATAAAAAAAGTTGTATTATCATTTTTTCTTAATAAATCTCATTAAATTGGATATTTGTTTGTTGGCTTACCTGACGGGTTGGGTTAGGTGTCATCACGACTAGTTAGATTTTGGGTCGTGACAATATGGCTACATTGTGGACGCTACTAAATGAGAAGGAAAAATCCTCAATTTATAGAAGTCCAAACCTTTTCCTACAAGAAAAGAGACTAGCCAAATATAGGAGATATATAGTTTCCTCCTACAAGAAGGAAAACCCAATTATGGTAAATATGCTCTTTCCTTCAAGAAATAGGAGAATCAAATATGGTAAGAAAATCAGGATAACACGTAACAATTCTCCCCCTTGGTCTTAATTTTCTGACAAAATAACCTTGATCCTCTTTTTCATATAACCTTCAACAGGTCGCATCTCTAAATCTCCACTGCAAAGTTTGTCTCAACGAGAGTAGCACTCCGGTCAAATTTCTCAGATAAAAGTCATGATTACCGTCAAATAGGTTGCGGCTAGAACTAAACCCGCCAAGATGAACCTGTCTTGAACCTTCGCAATACCACTTGTTATGACCGCAAAAAATCAGGTGTCATGTGAAAGCTAGTAAAAAATCTTGAACGATGATAAATCAGACAACAAACGAGAAATATACCAAAAGAGACACAAATATTTAACGTGGTTCGGTCAATTGACCTACGTCCACAGGCGGAGATGAACAATCCACTATATAAAAGAGAGTACAAAATATCGAGAGAACAACATCACGAAGGGGCAAACACAAGTGACACACTACACTTGTCTCGTAAAGTTCTCCCCCCTAAACAAGACTCTCAAACCCCATATGGCTACATTGCCGATGCCACTGAATGAGAAAGAATGATTCTAAATTTATAGAAGTCCAAATCTTTTCCTACAAAAAAGGGGACTAGCCAAATATGATAGATATATAGTTTTCTTCTACAAGAAGGAAAATCCAATTATGATAAATATGCCCTTATCTTGAAAAAATAGGAGAATCAAATATGATAAGAAAATCAGGACAACACCTAACATAAGGTTTGGTCAAATAACCATTTTTATGGCTGCTGTTTGAAACACAATCATGATTCTATAATTGTTTCTTTTAATACGAAAATAAATTTTAACAATAATAACATAACTTAAATAATATCATATTTTCAAATTTTATAAATTATAACATGATATGAGAATTGAGTATTGCTATATGATCTTTTTATTTGCAAGACACATTCTTATTTGGTTATTTTCTTTGAAAAGGTAGAACAACTTCTTTCTTAATGATTTTGCTTTGGAGTGCTAGAGAGACTCAAGTAACACGTGTAGAAAGTGAAGATCAAGCTATAGAGCAGTGGTGGTGGGGGAGGGGTTAAAAGAAATGGAATTATTTTAGTTACAAAAGAGAAGATAAGGCTGATTGGTGTATAAAATGCCATTTTAATTGTGGATAGAAATAGTTAGAGTTCCTAGTCCCTAGATGTTTTCCTCTTTAGTTACTATCATTTTCCAACTATATTTTACCTTCCGAAAGAAAAGAAAAAAGAGATTAAAATCAGTTTAAGATAGAAGAACTACTTGAGTTTCACGTTAAATTTTCTAGGCTTAACCTATGATAGGTTATATGAGTGCAGAAAAGATTCACAAAACCTCAGAGAAGTCAATTATAGAGCTTTGCTATTTGGATTTAGGAATTTAATTATACTAATATGGGTTTATAGTATAAGAAATTAAGTTTACGGCTTTGAAAAAATAAAATAATTTGGGAAAACATAAAAGAAAGTATTCAAGGTAATTTGGGATACTTGTAGGACTTAATTGCTCCATATAGACAAACATACTTTGAAAGTTGAACTGACGAGAATATAATTCACAAGAGCTAAGATATATTAATCAATTTTATGCTTTTTCAATAAGTTACAGTAGATTAACCATTAATTCTTGAAGGATTTAATAGACTCATCATTAATCGGAATGACAAAAAAAAATAAATTAATATTCATCATTTTGAACCTGCATGCTTTTTCAAAATTAGTGATATACATGATATCAATAGTTTAATAATATTTATATCTCATTCGTACTATTTAATATGGAATATACGTGCAACGTACGTGCTGCTCAGAAACTAGTTATCCGAAAAAGAAACCAATTCTTATTGAATAGGTAGATGAAATGGAGGACCATTTCAACTTTGATAAAAGAATTAGTACGAAAAATGTGTAAAATTTTATATTCTAAAGTGTATGAAAGTAATTCCGTTGGAGCGTCAAACTGAAATCCCAACTGAATTGATTATCATACCTTCATAGATTCTCTTGATCTCGTTCACAGCTACTTAACTAATTTTCTTATCCTACAATAAAGTACTAAAATTGACCACGTTGCTAGAACAAGAGGTTTACTCTTCAAATGGTCAGCTTTGTTTGATGCAACTATCCCGTTTTTTTTTTTTTTCATGGTCCAACTTTGAATATACAGTCTGCATATTCTACACCTCTTTTCATTATTTGTAGATGCAAATTTAGAAGACTATTGCATAGGTCAGGGGATTTTATAATCTGATAAATTTCAACCTGTTATTTGTATTGAACTAAGATATCGTAAAACATAGAATGCTTTATTTCGTAACCAGCATTATTTCTATTGGGTGAGCATCGGAGATTTCTATGTTAACATAAATTTGAAATAGTATTTATATCATTTACAAATGGAGGACAAATGGCCTATTTCCTGCTCGTCAAGATTCCGTTGTCCTAAATATAACTAGTTGCTCAAATTCTCACGTTTCAGATTTGTTTTACGTGTTTTCTGTTATTTAAAGGACAACAAAGAGTTTAAGTATTTGGATAAAGGACTTAGAAACTATCACTTGTGACTTATGAGTTTTTTTAAATAGAAAAAGATTAGTTTCAATTTTTTTTGGTAAATAAAGGATTTTATTATCAAATTACACTATGTATCACTAAAAATAGCAGCACCTGCGACTGATAAAGTAGCCCCAGAAAACATTAAAAGAAGAGGTTTAGGGGTGGTTTAGGAAAGGGATCGAAGAGAATGTAGTTCATTCAAGGCTCAGAAAGAATCAGTTAGGTGCACCTCCTTCCATTGATATTGACTTGATGTAATGCTGTCTACTCTCGCAAACATAAAAACAGAAAGGATAACAGCTGAGTACGAAACTAAAGTAACACGTAAAATCTCTTAAAGAACTATTGTAATATAAAAAAGGTAACCAAACTACGTATAGTGTAACGATCCGACAGGCCATTTTGAATATTTTAGCCCCGTTTTCCCTATTTGATGCTTTGCATATGTGTATTTGTGGTTATGTGACTTGTCAGTATAATTGGTTTGGTTTCGGGGAAATTTTAGAGTGAATTGGGACACTTAATCCCAAGGTTGGATACTTAAGTTATGAGAGTTGATCGGAGTTTGACTTTAGTGTAGACAACTCTAGAATGGTATGTTGATGGTTCCAATAGTTTCGTATGGTGATATTAGACTTAGGCATATGTTCAGATTTGAATTTGGAGGTCCGTAGGTTGGTTTGGTGCGTTTTGGCGAAAGTTGGAAAGTTGAAGGTTTGGAAGGTTCATAGGTTTGATCGGTAGTTGACTTTATTGATACCGGGTCCGGATTATACTTCTGGGAGTTAGAATAGGTCTGCCATGTCATTTGGGACTTGCATGCAAAATTTGAGTTCATACCGAGTTGATTTGATATGATTCGGCACGAGTTTTGGAACTTGAAAGTCCATTAGTTTACTTATGTTTGAATTGAGGTGCGATTCGTAATTTTGATATTATGTTGGATGATTTGAGGTCAAGAGTAGGTTCATGTTATGTTTTGGGATGGGTTGATGTGATTGGACGGGGTCCCGGAGGCCTCGGGTGTGTTTTAGATTGATTTCGGATCATTTTCGGACTTGAGTGCATTGCTGAAGATTCTGGACTTCTAGTGTTTTCGCATCTGCGGGGGTTGGGCCGCAGATGCGAAGCGGCAAGTGTGTCCATTTTAGCGCAGATGCAAAGGATGAGGTAGGCAGAGGAAGTCCGCAAATGCGGACCATGGAGCGCAGGTGATTCGGGATGATACACAAAATAAACAGTAAGCTCAAGAACAATCTGGCTCAGTGTCACGTCAGCTTGGTAGTTAAAAGTTAGTTAGGGGTCAACGAAACAAACAGTAGTCAACTCTCAATTCTTATATAGCATTGTAATTCATAGTTACAAATCATAATCATAACTATTACATTTCTATCTAACTCTCTCTCTCTCTCTCTCTCTCTCTCTCTCTCTCTCTCTCTCTTACACTTCTTCTTCTTTACACTCCTGAACAGCTGCTCGATCCTCGAATTCCTTGTTGAATTCCTGAAATTGAGTTAACAATTGGATCAAATGACACATCGACAGAAGAACCATGGGATTTACGTGAATTGATGCAGAAATTAATCACAGATATTGGGGCTTTATCTGGAGAGGTCTCAAATCTGAAACGTTTGGACCAGACAGTTCTTGAACTAAAGGAAAAGTTGACTCATTATGGAGAAAATCGAAGGGATAAAACTCCTATACAACATGAAGGTGAACCATCTGATGAAAGGTCACCAAGAGAAAAGAGTCCTGCCAGTTATAACCATCACAACTCCAATTTTTTAAGGTGGTCAAGGATGGAATTCTTGAGGTTTAATGGGGAAGATCTGAAGTCCTGGTTGTTCAAAATTGAGCAATTCTTCTCTATGGAGAAGGTTCCTATTGAAGAAAGGGTGGAGGTGGCTGCAATGCAGTTAGAAGGTGAAGCTATACAGTGGCATTTAGCATTTATGAGGTATAGGCAATATCTCCAACCAGCTACATGGACTGAGTATGTGATGGCATTGGTGGAAAGATTTGGAGTCAACTTTGATAATCCTATGAAAGAGATCAAGAAGATCAGACAAACATGTAATGTCAAGGAGTACCAAGCTGTTTTTGAAAAGAAATCTCACCCGTGTTAGTCTGTCACAAGAAAATGCCATCCGTTATTTTCTTGGTGGATTGAAACATAAGTTGAATATTGCAGTAGAACTCACCAATCCCACTCCCTTATCCCAGGTGTACAAAACTGCTAGAATGCAAGAGGCTTATTTAGCTGCTATTAGACAATCTTCTTCAGTAAATAATGCACCAACCAGTGTTCCTAGAAGGATCATGGATCAAAAAAATAATAGCAGACCATTGTTGCCAACTCCTAGCCAAGGTAATGCTGGGACTTCTAAGGGATTTAATAGAAGGACTCTAAGTCTAGACGAGATGAATGAAAAAAGGGCTATGCTACTTTTGCAATGAAAAATATGTAGTGCGACATAAATATAAGAATTTGAACCACATATTCTTACTTGAATTAGAAGAACCAGAAGAGGAGCTATTTTCAGAGAAATTAGTGAATGAATTTGAAGAGCAGGAGATGGAATTGTCACAACCAATGGAGCAGGTGGGAATTTTCATTCATGTTCTGAATGGATCCTTGGGGTACAAGATACTAAGAGTGACCGGGTATCATTCTCAAAAACCCTTGCACATCTTAGTGGACACATGAAGCTCTCACAATTTTATGGACCCTGAGTTACTGGAGAGATTAAAATGCCATGTGAGAGAAAATACACCACATCTAGTAGCAACAACCAATGGAAACATGTTGAAGGTGGATAGAGTTTGCAAAATCTCTTGGCTTCTACGGGGAGCTGAATTTTCAGCTGAATTCTTGCTACTGCCCTTGGGATCTTGTGGGGTGGTACTAGGAGTTCAATGGTTATTAACATTGGGGATATCAAAATGAACTTCAGAACACTCATAATGGAGTTCTATTACAAAGTAAGGAAACATGTACTTAGAGGATCAGGAAAGCAAATTCTGACTCTTGGAGCTGGAAAATTGGCTAGAATTTCAGGTAAACAATATGAATTATGCATGATACAAGTAATGTCTGCTATGTGTAATGAAGTACAATGCTGTTCTTTGGAAACTAAAGAGACATTTGAACAAGATCCTAGACTACTGAACATGTTAAATGAGTTTAGGGAGTTGTTCAAAGAACCTACACAATTACCACCATCTAGAGGAGTGTTTTATCACATGATTGTCCTTCAAGCTGGAACTGAACCTATAAACAAAAGACCATAGAGATATCCATCATTCAAGAAGGATGCTAGTGAAACCTTAGTAAAACAATTGCTAGATCAAGGTATTATCTATCCAAGAAGCAACCCATTTCCTGCACCTGTAGATTTGGTTGGAAAGAAAGATGGTACCTAGAGGCTGTGTGTCGATTATAGGGATTTGAACAAGCAGACAGTAAAAAACAAATTCCATATTCCTATTGCAGAAGATCTATTGGATGAACTATGAGGATCCAAAATCTTCTCAAAGATAGACTTGAGGTCTGGTTATCAACAACTAAGGATGGTAGTTGAGAATGTACCAAAGACTGCTTTTAGAACTCATGCTGGTCATTATGAGTATTTAGTAATGCCATATGGGTTGTCAAATGCCCCAGCAACTTTCAAGGATTAATGAACTTAGTTTTCCAAAAGTTTCTTAGAAAGCATGTCTTAGTCTTTTTTGATGAATCACTGATATATAGCAACAATATGGGTGACCATCTGTTGCATTTGAAGTCTATTTTTTGGAGAAATGAAGAAGCATCAACTATTTGCTAAGAAGAGCAAATGTTTCTTTGGGGTTCAACAGATCCTCAAATGATAGAAGCTGTGAAGGAGTGGCCCTTACCTACTAATGTTAAACAAGTTAGAGGATTCCTTGGCTAGCTGGTTACTACAAGAGGTTTATCAGAGGGTTTGGTACCATTAGCAAGACACTAACTGACCTTCTCAAGAACGATAATTTCAAATGGTCACCTGCTGCTTCAGAAGCCTTTGAATAGCTGAAGACTGCATTGATTTAGACTCCAGTATTAGCATTGCCTGATGCTAACAAGACCTTTATTGTTGAAACTGATGCAAGTGGGCATGGTATAGGGGCCGTTTTAATGCAACAAGAACATTCTATTACTTTTATCAGCAAAGCACTCTCTCCCAGATATGCTGCCCTTTCAGTTTATGACAGAGAACTTTTAGCTATTGTTTATGTTGTCACAAAATGGTCCCAGTACCTACTTGGTCAGAAATATATTATAAGAACTTATCAGAGGGCCCTCAAATTCCTAATAGAGCAGAAACTACACACAAATTCTCAGCTTATGTGGCTAACAAAGCTGATGCCTTTTGATTATGTTATTGAATACAAGAGAGGAGTGGAAAAAAAGTAGCAGATACCTTATCTAGGATACCTGGAGCTGATTTATTCTCTTTAGTAATCTCCACGACTAGTTCAAAGCTGCTGCATGCTATCTTTGATAGTTGGAATACAGATGCTGATTTGAAGACCCTTATTGAACAATTGCAGACTAGTTCAGAAAGTCACAGTCAATTTACATAGACTTACAATCAGTTGAGAAGGAACGGGAAGCTAGTAGTTGGAATGAACTCTCAGCTTAGAAGGAATATTATATCATTACAGCATTCTACTCCTCAAGATGGTCACTTTGGCATAGAAGCAAGACTTTAAGAGGATTTTGTCATAATTCTACTCGAAGGGGATCAAAGAAGATGTCAAGCTCTTTGTTAAAGGGTGTTATATTTGCCAGAGCAATAAAACTGATTTGGCAGCCTACCCTGGCCTTTTGTAACCACTCCCTATTCCTGAGGTAGTATGGTCTCAAATCAGTGTGGATTTCATAGATGGCCTTCCTAAATCCCATGGATATGAAGTCATCTTAGTCATAGTGGATAGATTGAGTAAATATGGTCATTTTATCCCTTTGAAACGTCCCTATACTACTCAGTCTATGGCTAAGGTATTCATGGAGGTCATATACAAAATACATGTCACGACCCTAATTTCCCTCCGTAGGATGTCGTGATGACACCTAGTCTCAGGGACTAGGTAAGACTAACACTTACTGAATTAATAGCAAATATTCAACCAACAACAATTAAATATAAAATAGAAATCTCTATACAAAACTTACAACCCAAAATCGGTAGTACAAGTCATAAGCTCTACTTAATTTGCCAGAAAATCCCTAAATACAACTATTCCGAAAAAGAAATAAACAATACAAGATGAAGTTTCAAAAGGTAACTCCGAGGTCTGCGAACGTGATGACAGGTTTACCTTGAGTCTCCACAGTAATGCTCGACCAGCTAGCTAATAATCAACAATATTCGAGGCACCTGGGTCTGCACAAAAATATGAAGAAGCGTAGCATGAGTACACCACAGCAGTACCCAGTAAGTATCAAGACTAACCTCGGTAAAGTAGTGACGAGGAACAGTTAAGACACCCACTTGACTAAACAACCTGAACAAGTTTAAATGTAGAACTAACAGGGAACAATATCAATATAAAGCTAGGCATGGAGACAATAATAATACAATGTTTGTAATAGGAACTAAAAGTAACAGTTAGCAACTAGACACAACAAGTAATGACACTGTAGAGTAAGTTGAACACAGTTTAAGTCCGGTGAAACCAAATAAAGGAAAACAAGTACCATCTCAATAAGAACAACCGCTTTCACACTAGGTTTATCCAAGAATTTTCGAGAGGTACCAAACCTCAAAATCACAAATCACGGGTCCCAATTCGTGAACCCTAATCACTTGGCATCTTGTGCCCACATTACAACTCATAACATCATGGACGACTCACGTGCCAAGAGAGTAACACTATCTAATATCCACATGGACCACTCACGTGCCAACAATAATAATGACACTTGACTGCACGAACAACTCACGTGCCAACAGGATAACTCTCACACAGAAGGCAAGTACACAAGAGTACATGTAAATGTTCAATAACATCAGGATTCATCCTCTTAAACCAATATGGGTGATTTATTTACGTGTATGGTTGTGCAAGTGTCCTACCACAATTCAAGTCAACAAGTAAGAGTAGAGACAATGAATGGCACATAAAAAATGGTCACCACAAAATATACACGGTATAACTTACACAAGGTAGGCACACTACTACACAAATAACAACAATAACAATGCCCCCGGGATTTCACAAGTCATCACAAATCATTCCCCGACATAGCCACCTTGTCTTTCCATGTGCGTAATAATAAAGTAAATGCCCGCTTTGTCTCGCTGCATGCGCACAATAATATTTCCACCTTGTCTCTCTACATACGCAAACCCACATATATAGCCTGCCCTATCACACCGCATCTGCAAATATCAATAGTAACAACAGCATGGACAACTCATGTGCGAACACCCCAACAATCCTTTCAACAATACCATGTGTGCCAAAACATAACAACAAAATAAGATGACTTTCACAACATGTGCCCATATTGCACAATATTTCCTCAAAACAGTTTCAACACCACAACCATGCATAGCCCTCGACTCAACAACACTAAGTACAATAGAAACAACAACAATAACACGAGAGTACGACAAGTAAATCAACACAAGAACTCCAGAACATAAAGAAACAGAAGAACGAGCTCACAAAGAAAGACAGAACAGGGAATAATGCTCTCAACAAGAATAGCTCAACAAGGGAGAGATAATGTGTAACAACGATTCCACAAAAGTACAATTCGACGATAAGAGAGAGAGAGTATGAATCAATGACCCCAAATAATAATACGTCAACAATGAAAGGGATAACAAAACTTCAATTATGGCTAAGAAATTACGGAAGAGATAATAATAACTTTAATTAAGGTTAAGCAATTACATAAGAGATAATAATAACTTCAATTAAGGTTAAGCAATTATGAAAGAGATAATAATAACTCCAATTAAGGTTAAGCAATTACGAAAAAGATAATAATAACTTCAATTAAGGTTAAGCAATTACGGAAGAGATAATAATAACTCCAATTAAGGTTATATAATTATGGAAGAGATATTAATAATTTCAATTAAGGTTAAGCAACTACGGAAGAGATAGTATGCCAATAAAAGAGGCAACAACTTCAGTTAAGGCACGTAAGAGTTTAATTGGCAATAAGGGTAGAACATGAATCAATTAATTCCAAATGAGACACGTAACGGTGAATTTAGTAAATGGAGGATTTAACATGACGAAACAACTTCATATCTAATGAACATAAGAACATAAGAGCCCTAAACGGTAAAAATTCCACAATTAAGCCCGAGTACGTACTCGTCACCACGCGTATACGGCCTTCACATGACACAATTAGCACAAATAACTCAAATCCTAATGGGTAGCACCCTCACACAAAGTTAGGCAAGATACGTACCTCAGAGAAGCTAGAATGATACTCAAAAATGACCTTCTCGAATGGAACAACCTCTGGACGGCTCAAATCTATCCAAAATAACTTCAAAACATAAGTAAAACTCATAGAAAATAATTCCGGATAATAAAGCTTCGATCTTTGATTAAAACTAAAAAGTCAACCCCCGGGCCCGCACCTCGGAATCCTATAGAATTCATAAAATCCGAATGAACACCCATTCCGATACGAGTCCAACCATACCAAAATTATCAAATTCCGATATCGAATCGCCCTTCAAATCCACATTTTACATTTTTGAAAGATTTTACAAAATTCTCATTTTCTTCCATTCAATTCACTAATTTAATGATGAAAATAAAGGTGTAACCATAAAATAAAATCAAATCCTGGTAAAGATCACTTACCCCAAACAATCACGTGAAGAACCCCTCAAAAATCGCCCAAATTCGAAGTCTACAACTCAAAATATGAAGAAAATGGCCAAACCCTCGACATATATGATTCTGCCCAGGTTTTTCGCATTTGCGAATAGGAACGCCGCATCTGCAGCCACGCATTAGCGAGGAAAAGTTCGCATATGCGAACCCAACTTACCAAGCCAGGATCCGCATCTGCGGAAAACACAGCCGCACCTGCGACAACGCAGAAGCGCCCAAAGAGCCGTAGAAGCGAACATCTTCGCATATGCAATCACTGGGCCTCAAAAGAGGCCATCGCACCTGTGACAAAAACTCCGCAAAAGCGAAGCTTCCTCCCAGGCCTCAACATCGCATAAGTGATAGAAACTTCGGAGAAGAGGCTCTGCACCTGCGCTCCAAAAATGCGCAGGTGCGACACACCAGAAGCAGACTTGCCAAAACATGGAAATGAATCTGAAACTCGTCCGAAACGCATCCGAGCCACTCGGGACCCCGTCCGAATATACCAGCAAGTCCTATAACATAACGCGGACCTACTCAATGCCTCAACTGACATCAAACAATGCCAAAACTATGAATCACACCTCGAATCAAACTTATGAATTTTCAAATTTTCCAACTTCCAAAACTCGTGCCGAATTATATAAAATCAACCTGGAATGACGTCAAATTTTGTATGCATGCTCCAAATGACATAAAAGAGCTAATCCAACTCCCAGAATCACAATCAAAACCCGATACTCCCGTTCAAACCTCTCAACCTTCCAAAACTTTAACTTTTCAATTTTTGCCGAAATGCTTTAAATCACCCTATGGACCTCCAAATCAAAATCTGAACGTAGGCCTAAGTCCAAAATTACCATAGGAAGCTATTGGAATCATCAAAATGCCATTTCGGAGTCGTCTACACAAAAGTCAAAACTCCGGTCAACTCTTACCTCTTAAGCTTTTAAATCAAGAATCCTTCTTCCAAATTGATCCCGAATTATTCGAAAACCGAACTTGACCAGACACGCAAGTCATAACACATAATACGAAGCTTCTCGAGACCTTAAGCAGCCAAACTGGATGCTAATTCTCAAAATGACCGGTCAGGTCGTTACATATTTCCCCATCTTAAACAAGCGTTCGTCTTCGAACGTACCAAGAACCATTTCGAATTCATCAAGTCACTGAGTATACTCACCATACATATACTCGCAAGTGATACCACGTAACCCCAATCCACATAGGTTCGACAAAACCAACTCAACTGATGATTATTTTTTCCACCAACACTAATAAGCCTTAGAACCAAATTACTCACCATCCGATCATTTCCAAAAGACCTGATTCCTATATCAACACACAGTATCATCCTCAACCATCTGCAACAACTTATGCCTAAACTCATAAGGTACAACCACACGACGTAGCACATCACACATATGCCCATAACAACATCTCTGATCACAATAGCTGCCCATAATCAAATCCAGCACCGACAATCAACCTCATATCCGCTAGAACCATGTTCCAAACCTTCACAACACTGACAACGATAGAAGAAACATGAAGACCTCATAACTATTCACCCGAATGAATAAGTCACATCTAATGCCACTTGGGCAGGGACCTCGTAAGCTAAAACTCAATAAGCACAACGCGAATATGATTAAATATGCAAGAGAAACACATGAGAGGACTATCGAACAAGCTCGACAGGCATGACCCCCTATCAGTAACGTACTATGAATCAATTCCACATCAAAGTATATGAATAAATCACAAGGATATCATCCTAATATAACTCTACCGCAGCACGCAACCCGGTTCAAACATATCAAATCACATGAAGCCGTGAGGATCCCATCCTAAGCTCTGAATCACAAGTAGCATACACATCATACCAACCGAAACCTCCCACTAATTCAATTTTGCTAACAAAACTCAGAACACATACGGACCCCCACACCTATAGAGCATCTAAATCACAAATCATAGCCAACCACCCAGAAACCACATCAAACCCTACTGTAATGGGTAACAGAAAGTCACTTCTAGTCTCATAGCTCTCAATAATGAACAAAATAATATGATAGACACGGCTACCACTATAGAATCTCCCAACAGGGTAACCACATAAGCAGAGTACAAAATCACGAAACTCACCCATATGTGGAACAAAATTAGAGGATTCACGCCGATAAGTAGAACCAAATCAAAATAAGAATGACGTTCCTCTATAACATTAAAAACCATACTTGTACAATATCATCTGGTGCAGCGGACTCAGCTCTACCGTAGAAAGCACATCAACGGGCTAGTTCTCCCCTATTGGGCGCCCTCTACTCGCCTGGCCTACACCCCAAGCTGGCGGTGCAGTGATATCAGCAACTGGAGCCGAACTCATAGCCTGAACACCCCATTGTGACACATATGTCCTGAGTTTGGGACAATCTCTCACCATGTGGCTGGTATCTCCACACTCAAAGAAACCTCTCCGCTGACGTGGCTATGAAAGTTTTCCGGTACACGTATCCTGAGACCCATGGATACCTAAAATACCATGCGAAGCCTTAAGTGCAAACTGAACTGGTTGACCCACAAAACATCTACCATGCCATACCCTGCCTCCAAAATAGGGTTCAATAGATCCTCCCGAACTGCGAGGCCTCTTAGCCTCCCTGTCCTCTCTCTTCTGACCCCTCATGCCCTCTAATCGGTGAGTGATCTCTACCATCTGCTGAAATGGAACATCCGACTCTAACTCCCGAGCCATGCTAAACTGGATATCATGGCTGAGCCCCTCTATGAACTTGTGGACTCGCTCTTTGATAGTAGAAACCAAAGCAGGTGCATGTCTGGCGCAACTGCTCAAACTACGCGTGCTATGCATCTCGAAGGGTTTAGGGAACAAACTCTCTCAAGAACATCTCTAAAAACTAAGTCCATAAAAGTGAAGCTGCATCGGCCGGGCTACCGAACTTATATGCTCGCCACCACTGATATGCCACTCCTTTAACTGGAATGTAGTAAAAGCAACCCCACTTGTCTCCACAATACCCATAGTGCGGAGGATACAGTAGCACTTCTCTAGAAAACCATGTACATCCTCTGAAGCCAAACCACTGAAAGTAGGAGGGTGATACTTCTTGAACCTCGCAAGTCTAAGTTGTTCCTCTTCAGATGTTGCTGCCCTAACCACGGGCTGAACTGGAACAACAGACTATGTCGACATGACATCTGGAGATTGACCAACGTGGACTCGCTGCTCTGGAGTACGGGCAGTGGGAATTTGAGCTCCTTCCCTGGTCTATGAAGTAGTTGGTGCAACCAGAATCAACCCCACCTGAGCCAATATACCAAACATTCTCAGGAATTGTGCTAAAGTCTCCTAAAGTCCCGAGGTAGCAACAGGTTCCTCCAGTACCTATCCCCCAACCGGAGCTACTGGCGGCTCCTCAACTACTGCTCTGATAGGTGCTCTAGCTGTGGCACGTGATCCTCCTCGGCCTCTGCCTCTGCCCCGGCCCCTAGCAACACTGGCTCAGGGGAAAACGTCATCAGTAATTGCAGCTCGTGTCCTCACCATGTGTGAGAGAATAGAATGACAAAGGCTCAAACGCCGAGATCAATAAACTCACACGATAGGAATGAAAGAAGTGAAACTGTCCTTATAGTACTGTAGCCTCTCGAAGATAAGTACAGACACCTCTGTACCGATCCGCAAGACTCTACTAAACTCGCTTATGACTCGTAGCACCTATGAACCTAGAGCTCTAATACCAACTTTTCACGACCCCAATTTCCCTCTGTAGGATGTCGTGATGGACCCTAGTCTTAGAGACTATATTAGACTAACACGTACTGAATTAATAGCAAATATTCAACCAACAACAGTTAAATATGAAATAGAAATCTCTATACAAAACATACAACCCCAAAACCGGTAGTACAAGCCATAAGCTCTACTGAGTTTACTAAAAAATCTCTAAATACAACTGTTACGGAAGAGAAATAAACAGTACAAGATAAAATTTTAGAAGGTGACTCTGAGGCTTGCGAATGCGACGGTAGATTTACCTTAAGTCTCCAGAGTAATGCTCAACCAGCTAGCTAATAATCAACAACATTCGAGGCACCTGGGTCTGCACAGATATGTGCAGAAGCGTAGTATGAGTACACCACAGCGGTACCCATTAAGTATCAAGACTAACCTCGGTACAGTAGTGACGAGGAACAGTTAAGACACCCGCTAGACTAAACAACCTAAATAAGTATAATTGTAGAACTAACATGAAAAAATATCAATATAAAGCTAGGCATGATGACAATAATAATACAATGTTTGTAATAGGAACTAAAAGCAACAGTTAGCAGCGAGACACAACAGGTAATAACTCTGTAGAGTAAGTTGAACACAGTTTAAGTCCGGTGAAACAAAATCAAGGAAAATAAGTAAAGACTCAATAAGAACAACCGCTATCACACCAGGCTTATCCAAGAATTTTCACGAGGTACCAAACCTCAAAATCACAAATCACGGATCCTAATTTGTGAACCCTAATCACTTGGCATCTTCTGCCCACATTATAATTCATAACAGCACAGACGACTCACGTGCCAAGAGAGTGACAATATATAATATCCGCACGGACCACTCACATGCCAACAATAACAATGACTCTTTACTGCTCAGACAACTTACATGCCAACAGGATAACTCTCACACAGAAGGCAAGTACACGAGAGTACATGTAAATGTTCAATAACATCAGGATTCATCCTCTTAAACCAATATGGGTGATTTATTTACGTGTATGCTTGTGCAAGTGTCCTACCACAATTCAAGTCAACAAGTAAGAGTAGAGACAATAAATGAGACATAAGAAACGATCACCACAAAATGTACACGATATAACTCACACAAGGTAGGCATACCACTACACAATAACAACAATAACAATGCCCCCAGGATTTTACAAGTCATCACAAATCATTCCCCGACGAAGCCCACCTTGTCTCGCCATGTGAGCAAAAATAAAGTAAATGGCCGCCTTGTCTCGCCGCACGCGCACAATAATATTCCCACCTTGTCTCGTCACATGCGCAAAACCACATATATAGCCCGCCTTGTCATGTCGCATGTGCAAATATCAATAGTAACAATAACACGGACAACTCACGTGCAAACACCCCGACAATCCTCTCAACAATACCATGTGTGCCAAAACATAACAACACAATAAGATGACTTTCACAACATGTGCCCATATGCCACAATATTTCCTCAAAATAGTTTTAACACCATAACCATGCATAGCCCTCGGCTCAACAACACTGAGTACAACATCAACAACAACAATAACTTGAGAGTACAAAAAATAAATCAACACAAGAACTCCATAACACAAAGAAACGGAAGAACGAGCTCACAAAAAAAGACACAACAGGGAATAATGGTATCAACAAGAATAGCTCAACAAGGGATAGATAATGTGTAAGAACGATTCCACAAACGTACAATTCGACGATAAGAGAGAGAGAGAGAGCATGAATCAATGACCCCAAATAAGAATACGTCAACAATGAAAGAGATAATAATAACTCCAATTAAGGTTAAGCAATTACGGAAGAGATAATAATAACTTCAATTAAGGTTAAGCAATTACAGAAGAGATAATATAACTCCAATTAAGGTTAAACAATTACAGAAGAGATAATAATAACTTTAATTAAGGTTAAGAAATTACGAAAGAGATAATAATAACTCAAATTAAGGTTAAATAAGTACGAAATAGATAATAATAACTTCAATTAAGGTTAAATAATTACGGAAGAGATATCATGGAATAAAAGAGGCAACAACTTCAGTTAAGGCACGTAAGAGTTTAATTGGCAATAAGGGTAAAACATAAATCAATTAATTCCAACTTCAATTAAGGCACGTACTCTTCACCACGCGTACACGGCTTTCACATGACACAATTAGCACAAATGACTCAAATCCTAAGGGGTTGTTTCCTACACGAAGTAAGCAAGATACTTACCTCAAAGAAGCTAGACCGATACTCTAAAATGACCTTCTAGAGTGGAACAACCTCCGGATGGCTCAAATCTATCCAAAATAACTTCAAATCATAAATAAAACTCATGGAAAATAATTTCGGATAATAAAGCTTTGATCTTTGATTAAATCTAAAAAGTCAACTCAAAAGTCAACCCCCCGGGCTCGCACCTCGGAACCCGATAAAATTTATAAAATTCGAATACCCATTCCGATATGAGTCCAGCCATACATAATATATCAAATTCCGATATCGAATCGCCCTTCAAATCCTCATTTTATATTTTGAAAGATTTTTACACAGCAGCACCCGCGACAGCGTAGAAGCGCCAAAAGAGCCGCAAAAGCGAACATCTTCGCATATGCGATCACTAGGCTGCAAAAGCGGCAATCGCACCTGCGACAAAAACTCCGGAAAAGAGAAGCTTCCTACCAGGATGAAACATCGTAGAAGCGACAGAAACTTCACAAAAGCGGCTCCGCACCTGCACTCCAAAAATGCGCAGGTGCGACACACCAGAAGCAGACTTGCCAAAACATGGAAACGAATTCGAACCTCGTCCAAAACTCATCCGAGCCACTCGGGACCCCGTCCGAATATAACAACAAGTCCTATAACATGATGCGGACCTACTCAAGGCCTCAAATCATATCAAATAACGCCGAAACTACGAATTGCACCTCAAATCGAACTTATGATTTGTCAAATCTTCCAACTTCCAAAACGCATGCCGAAACATATCAAATCAACCCGTAATGATGTTAAATTTTGCATGCATGTTCCAAATGACATAAAGGAGATAATCCAACTCTAAGAATCGCATTTCGACCCCAATATCACCAAAGTCAACTCCCGGTCAAACCTCTCAGCCTTCCAAAACTTCAACTTTCCAATCTTCGCCGAAATGCTTCAAATTATCCTATGGACCTCCAAATCTTGACGCAAGCCTAAGTCCAAAATCACCATACGAAGCTATTGTAATCATCAAAATGTCATTTCTTAGTCGTCTACACAAGTTAAAACTCCGGTCAACTCTTACCGCTTAAGCTTCTAAATCAAGAATGTTTCTTTCAAATTGATCCCGAATCATCCAAAAATTGAACTTGACCACACATGCAAGTCATAACACATAACATGAAGTTTCTCGAGACCTTGAGCCGCCGAACAGGATGCTAATTCTCAAAATGACCGGTTGGGTCGTTACGCTAGCTAACCTACAAAGACAGTGAATGACATAGATGCAGTATTTTTAAGCACCTTTTGGCAGGAGTTATTTGCAATTCAAGGATTTCAATTAAATACCTCAACAACTTATCATCCTCAATCAGATGGCCAAACGGAAGTCCCAAATAGGTGCTTAGAGATATATCTAAGATATTTCTGCTCTGAAGAAGCCACAGATTGGTATTCCTATTTAGACATGGCTGAGTATTGGTATAACACTTCCTTCCACACGACCTTAAAAACTATACCTTATGAGGCACATTATGGCAGGCCACCACCACTTCACTTGCCCTATTTACCAGGAGAATCAGCTTCCACTGAGGTTGATAACACCTTACTTAATAGGGAGATGAAGCTCCAATTATTGTAGCATCACCTATTGAGAGCTCAACTCAGGAAATGAAACTGAAGCCGACAATCATAGAGGTGACAAGAATTTTGAAGTGGGGAGATTGGATATACTTCAAGGCTCAACCTTACAGACAAGTGACCATTGTTGACACCCAATTTTATCCATCCTTACTCCATATTATGCTAATGAGCTACTATTTTATTTAAGAGCCATAATAATATTTATAAGCATTTTTTTATATATTATAATAAGTACTACAACTTTATTATTATTATTATTATTATTGTTGTTGTTGTTGTTGTTGTTGTTGTTGGTACATCTTTTATAATTTGTTTTTACTACATAGTAGCAGCTTTTAAAATATAAAAGAATTTACAATTTATTCTTTAGCTTGTTCAAATATTTATATAAAATATTATTTATTTTTTAAACTTCTTGTATCTTATTTTTTATTTACTAATTATCATTCCTAATTACTTTATTATTATGTCATTTTAATTTAATAGTAGCTCAATTATCAACCTTACACCTAACCCCAAAATCAATTAAGCCGAATTCCCCTAAATAGCCTTTAGCCTCTAAACTGATAACTTTTTGAATTCCTAAAATTCAATTGCGCCAGCAACTCGCCAACACCTTTCCCCAATTCTTTGATTTGATTTCTTTATTTATTTTTCTCTTTTCTTTCCTTTTTTTTTAAAATTTTCTTTCCTTAATTCTTTTCCTCTTCAAATCTGTAAAGAAATTGTGATTGGGAGCCGTGATTTTAGCTTCAATTTTAGTCGAAATCATTATCGTAATTGAAGGTTTGCATGTTCTTCTTTCCATCTCAACATCCGTGGGTTCAAATTAATTAGATGAACTTGGACAGGATATGAGGTAAGAGCTCTAATTCTTCTCTATTTTTAATACTATTTTGATCTTTTAGTAGTGAAAATCTTTTATTTGGATGGACTTTACTCTGCTACGATTAATTTTTCAAATGGAAACCCCAATCCCCTTTGATTGCTATGACTCCAATTCTACCGTGATTGTTTGGGTCTGATTTTGATAGCTCAATTGGAGACCGTAACGGCTATAAAGGATTCAATTATAAATACGGATGGTTTTAGGGGGGTTTAGAGGGGAAGAGGCTCTGTTTATCGCTGCAACTCACATATTATACTTCCATACCTTACATCTGTATATAGCTCACAATTACACGCTTCAGAGAACTGGCTTTTGATCACTGCTTTGACCTCTGCTTCACTGCTAGTTTTTTTTTCTTTTCGCTACTTCTATGCTTTGCCGACCATAAGCCAAGGCAAGGCTTAGTTTTTTTAATTAGTTTGATACAATCTGGATGTATCGAGTTCGAGTATTGGTTTCTCCTTATTGCTGTTTGAATTTTCGCACGTATTACTGCATACTTTGGAGAGTATCTGGCTTATTTTTTGCTATTGAAGTTACTGGATTTCTAATCTTCATATTATATTGTTATTCCGCTCTCCAACTGGTTAGTTCCCTGAACGACGCATCATAATTTCTTTATGTGTTAATTGTATGGTAGAATAGACTAGTTTTTTTGTCCTCTACTCTCTTAAAATTTTCGTCTATTTTATTCTATTTGCGAGTTGTATTTGCACTTGGACATGATGAATGTTGTGCGACATTCCATTTCGAGCATGTCAAGTTAATAACCAGGTATGTCACTTAATCGCTATGTGTTGTGCCTCCCGTATGGTTCCCTGATTCGCTGTACATTAGAAGTCACCTCTTAGGTCTAACTATATGAATTTGAATTGACATCACGTCTTGCAATATCCTTGAATGAGATAGTGTGAACATGTCGATCACCTAATAGCCATTGTCTAGACTTAAGGAAGTTAGCTTGATGTCTAATGCTTGAGATTTCAATGCTTAACAATGAACTCCGGGATTTTTCTTGCTTGAAAGTCATGACTTGTATTTGCCTATTTTCTCACTGTTAGACTTATCCTAAATAGCTACCATGTTATTAGGATTTTAATCATTTTGATATCATGACTTTATGCTTAACAGAAATTATTTGCTATTGAATACTACAAGCTGGGATGTTTGAGTTCAATTCAATCACTTAAATATCATGTGTTTTAGGACCTACGCCATTCATTCATGCTTCTGTGTCAAATTTGAAGTTTCTAGTGTTGTTTTTCTCCTTGACTTGGTTTAACTTGGACATATTCACCTATAGATTATGTGTTTAGAAAATAATGCTTTAACTAATAATAGCAAAGTTGTTTCTTTGGAAAATAGTCCAAGTTGTCTGCCTTCTTTGTGCGTTTGTTGCTTCTGTTCGGTTGCAGGGGCCTAGACTTGATAGTTTTGGCCAAAGTTCAACTCTTCAGACCTGAGTTTGGAGTAACAGGGGGATTAGGAAAGCTCATAAGAGTCTACGAGGAGTCTGTCAAAGTTTGAAGTTCAGTTAGTTAATTTGCTAGGCTCTAGTTATAAGCTCTATTCAGATAGCATGTAATAACTGAATGTAATAGTGAAATGGGGCTACTTGGGATAAGGGATATTTCATGCTTGTGTTCTATGTGATTACCTGTTGTTGTTTGCTTTCATTGCTTCTTGAAAACATGTTAACACGTTAAATTGGATAGCTTTTGCATTTGAGCTTTCTATGGTGTCTTGGTCCTTAGTAATGTTTTCTTACTAGTATGTTGGGCTCACTTTAAAAGATAAAGACTGTCATTTGTCTTTGGCTGAAGCTTCTAAGCCTTCACTTTTTTTGTCTGTTCCTTTTAATTAATTCAGAAATTTGTTTTAATTTAGCCCAACGTTTGCTTCATATTTTTTACTTCTTTAGATCTAATCACTTCTTTATATGTATGCTTATATCATGAGTATTATTCAAGAAGACTTATCATATTTTAGAGTACACTTGACCATTTTTTACTACATTAACAATTACTTAATTAATTCGGAGGCCAACATGAGCCCTTACATGCCTTATGTGTTACTTGTGTAAGTCCCAATGTGCTCCTTTTATGTGACGCTAATAAGAATAGAAATAGAAACCTGAGATTCTAGACTATTCTCATACAGCTTTATGTGCGATTCATTTTATACAAAACTTCATTTCTTTTACCTATTGCTAGAAGTTGTTCTTTCTCCTTTTTCATGCCTATCTCACTTAGGATAATTAATAGACGACTCACATCATTTAATATAGATTACTAACTTGCAATTTAGTTTTCATTCATCCCACTTAGTTTAAAATTCGGCCGGGACCCACAATTGTGGACCTCGAAGAGTGCCTAATACCTTCTCTCCGAGGTAATTTGAGCCCTTACCCGATCTTTGGTGGCGTTGACTAGTCAAACAGAGTTACTTGTAAATAGGTGCCCCTAACGCACCTTAAAAATTGTTAGGTGGCTACTCTTCTCTTTTAATACTCATTTTAAAAGAGTTGTCACATGTCGAAGCCCGCTTTCGTAAGAAAATGGGGCGTGACAACCATTACATCACAACCTTTTCCACAAATTGGCTTCCAAATATTATGGACCCTTCCAGATTGCTATGAAAGTAGGCCCTGTGGCATACATCCTCTTATTCCCACTATCAGTTAAAATACACCCCACTGTGCATGTTTATCTCCTGAAAAAATGTTATGAGTTACCTACACAAGTTACTTACCCCCTACCAATGACATTGCTAGTCCTCATTGCTCTGAGCCAGAATCTATTTTGCAGAGAATGATGGTAAATAAGGGAAATAAGGTTGTTGCTCGGGTTTTGGTTAAATGGACAGGGTTGCCAGCTGATTCTGCTACATTAGAGTTCTTTAATGCCTTGAAGATTAGGTTCCTTCACTTTGATCCTTGTGGTTAAGGATCGTTTCCGGGAGGGAGTATTGATACACAAAATACACAGTGAGCTCAAGAACAATCCAGCTCAGTGCCATGTCTACTTGGTAGTTAAAAGTTAGTTAGGGGTAAGTTGAAGTTAGTTAGGTAGTTAGAGAAAGATTCCTTCAGTTGTAATAAATAGTAGTCAACTCTCAATTCTTATATAGCATTGTAATTCATTACAAATCATAATCAGAACTATTACATTTCTCTCTAACTCTCTCTCTTTTTCTCTCTTTACACTTCTTTATAACTCCATAGTTGACTTCTCGAGTTTTCTGCAACTCCTGAACAGCTGCTCGATCCTCGAATTCCTTGTTGATTTCCTGCAATTGAGTTAACATAGGATTAAATATATCATGCCTATTTTGAATCCTTCACCTAAAGCGAGAAAGCAATTGAAATAGAGTAGAAGGAAAAAGGAAATAAAAGAAATGGGGATTGATGATAATGAAAAGTTTATTTGTTGTTTTTCTTCTCCAACAAAGGAAGATGTAGTAATAGACAAAGGAATAATCACATAAACTAACGTGGCCCAGAGCTAGAAATTAGTTATGGGTACCAATCAAAGTGAACAATTGTCCAACACAAATGCTTTTGCTAAATTGATTTGAATAAGATTAGATGATGACTTACAATTAATCAATTGCTTTTAGGGTATTAAACTACACGGTTTGTTTTCTCTAAGAAGATATTCCCAGATCTCATAGAAGACCCTATACATATATACATATACTAAGCATGCTTACCTCATCAACCACTTGTTAATATTCCGCTGTACATAGCAACGATTCTCCTATAATTAAATTGCTTCCCTTTAACATGGTCAAGATAAACTTATTCTTTCCTCATTTTTTTTCAATTCCTTAATCTATAAAATGGAGTGTGGATTATTGCAAAGAACCTTCATTTAAGCGATGAATAATCACAGCACTGTATGAACACAATTCAGGGTGCTGTGGTAGATGGGACTAGGTAACCACAGAATGTTATTAAATTAATTCAGTTACATTCTGGCATTTTATATGCTTTGGTTAAGTAATGATGCATGAATCCACTGATGAATTGGTCAATAAAAGTTATATTAAAGAAAGAATTTTAGTACAGAGATAGATTTCTAGCAGAGTCCTTCCAGGCGATTACATCCTCATATCTTTCTTTGACTTCTGTTGTTCCCATTTTATATTAAAACATTCTCCTCTCCTCAAGCACGGAATATTTATTTTTAATTGATCAAGTGGTACCATGAATGCATGTTTTTCCATATAAAAATATTTTAAGAGTAAGTAGAGAACCAATTAATTCTTTAACCATACAGACTAATCCTCTTTGGCAGGAAAGGTTTAAGATGTATATATCTACCACATTTATATGAATAAGATTATTTATAATGCACGAGAGATAGCTTCACTAATCTGACCATTCTTTGCCCTCTCTTTTTTTTTTTCTTAAATATATTGACTAAGGTACGTTTATGTCCCATTCATCCTCATAAAACATAACTACTCTTGTTTGAAGATACAATGCATAGTCAAGAAACTTTAGAAAGTACTACTATATAAGGAAGAGAGGCAGAACTAAATATACTGCATCATCAGCCACCCTAAACATTGTCCTTTTCTTTTGATTTTCAATATTTATCTTAATTCATTCATCCAACTGATCAAGAATATGGAAAAAGATATCTCTTTTGTTTTTCATCCATCATGCAATGTTGGAGGAAATGAATCCTTCTCTAAATCCTGCATGGAGATTAAGAGGCATAAAATATTTGGTTTTGAATTTGATCCCTGTCAAAAATATTTGAAAGGGGAATTAGGAGATCGTGAGAGTGTGAATTCATCATGCTCCACAATTTTAGCAGGAAGAGAGAAACAACGTTCAAATGATGCAAAAGACAAGCCGACGGAGAAGAAGTTTGAGTGCCACTATTGTTCAAAGGAGTTTTCAAATTCACAAGCATTGGGAGGTCATCAAAATGCTCACAGAAAGGAAAGGATGAGAAAGAAAAGGCTGCAGCTTCAAGAAACAAAGGCCAGACTCAGCTATTATCTTCAAGCTTTTCAAAGTACTAATAACAATATCGCTAATTATCATGGCTTGACTTCTTCACCATATTTCTGTGATCCTAATTTGTGCTGTGATTCTTCTGATCAGTTTACACTGTATGAAGAATCCAATATTAGCTTCAGCTCTTATGATCAAGATTCCCGAGTACTCCCATTTCACCAAGAATCATGTACGTTTACTAATACACATGGAACACGATCTAGAGAGAATAGCATGGCAGCAGTAATGAAGCTATCAAGTTTGCCCAATTCAGCTTCTAAACAAGGCTGTATACCTTTAGATCCTGAGCTGGGATTGGGCTTGCATTAATTACAAACGTATAGAATAATTTAGTATTGTAGTTTTGATTCCCATTGGTCACCAATTCTCAAGCTTTTAGTCTTTTTTACACTCAGTAAACATGGAGAAAAGGAAGAAAGAAGAATTTATTAATTTTTGTTAAATTATCTCACATTAGTTGACGGAACATTGACTTCTTATATAGTTATAGGGAATTGTCACCTCATGAACCAGCGTTGATGGGGTTGAGTAAGGCTTAACGCTTATTCAGCGCCGGCCCTTCCTTTTATTTGTTTCTCTCTTTAATGGTGGAGTAAAAGAAAATGACTTTAAGAATTTTTGAATCTTATGAGAACATAATCAGTATACAAATCTACAACAACTCGCTATAATATAAAAGCAAAGGAAATTTTTGTTGAGGAATGCTAGAATGACTGATAGTAGTAAGAAGTAGTTAGCTGTAGTTAGCCAACTGGCACAAACTGTCAGAATCAGTTATAGCCAACTAGTGGAGTGAGTAAATTCAGTAGTGATTAGGTGCTCTCCAGGTATTTTCTCTCGCCTGACCTCCTCTGCAAGTCATTCCTCTCCCTAATCTCCATAGTTGTGCAACATCGATGCAGTGTAACGATAGTTGGTTCGGTTTCAGGAAAGTGTTGGGGTGATTCGGAACACTTAGTTCTGTTTTTGGAAGCTTTAGTTATAAAAGTTGAGCAAGATTTGACTTTTGAGTAAACGATTTCAAAATGGTATTTTGAGGGCTGCGGTAGGTACGGATGATGATTTTGGATTTAAGCATATGTCCGAATTGGGATTTGGAAGTTCCTATGATGTTTCTGCATTAATTATCAAAAGTTGGATACTTAAAAGTTTAGAGAATCGATAAGTTTCACTCATAGTTCACTTTGTGGTTATCGAGGTCCGTTAGGGATTCCGAGCCTTGGGATAATTTTGTGTGGTCATTTATGACTTGTGTGCAGAATTTGAGGTCATTCCAAGTTGATTAGACGTGGTTCGACATGAGTTTGGAAGTGAAAGTTTGATTAGTTTGTATTTTGGGACTTGTTGGTATGATTGGATGGGGCCACGGGTGGCTCGAGAGTGTTTTGATTGAATTTCAGACCATTTAGACGTTGACTGGCAGGTTTGGTTCTAGTGTGTTGCACCCGCGGAACTCTGACCGTAGATGCGAGCTCGCATGTGCGTGGAGGAGTCCACAAAAGCGTAACTTGGCTTGGGCAGGAGAAGTCCGTAGATGCGGAGCTGGAAGCGCAGGAGCGCATGCGCAAAAGTGCAAATTCTTCGCACCAGCAGCTGGGCTGGAGCACATGCGCAAAAGCGCAAATTCTTCGCACCAGCAGCTACGCAAGAGCGAAAGATTGGCTGTAGAAGCAACATGTAGGTGTTTTTCAGTAGGTTCCGTATCTGCGAGGTTTTGTTGCTGATGTAGTGTCGCAGAAGCGACAGTTGGTGTTACACCCCATATTTTCGTACGTAAAAGTACGTCGTAAGTCAATTGATGTAAGCTCGAAAATGAGATCATCTTTGAAAGTACATAAAGTGAGTTAATCATGCTACCTTGGAGGTTACAAATATTTAAGATCATGAACTGTAAGTACCAAGAGGGTTGGAAGGTTGAAAAGCTAAGCGAATCGAAGAAAATAAGCTTCGTCGAAAGTCGGCAAGTTAGGAATGTTATAACCCGTAATTTTGGTGTGAGACTTGGGTGCTTAAGATGATAAGAAGGTAATGTTATAAGGTGTTTTAGTCGTATAATATTCGTGTGCTAGGTTTTGAAGTCAAGTGAGTTGTGAAACAAAAGTCGACGAAAGTCGTCACAAATTACGTAAATTGTACTAAACTTTGGGTCCAATGTCAATGAGAGTTTCTCTAATATACTTGGATTTACGAGGATCTACCCATAAAATTGAAGATCTACGAGTCTAGTTTCTAACGCATTAAACCGTTCATGGATACGACATCGGAGTAGATATATATTTGCGTTTTTGCAAAACTGCGCAGACAGCCCCGTTGGGACCCACTTGAGGCGGCTACCAACTTTATTTCATTTAAAAGACGTTTCGACCTCACTTCTGGTCATTTCTCACCCAAACATCGTCCATAAGCTCTGCAAAACCCCCTCTCACATGTATCCAAGACCCAAGAACCAAACTCAAGGAAAATCAACTCAAATAATCAACAAAAGTATTAAAGACTACAAGAGAATACTTCTATGATGTTGTGGTGTGATTAAGGGCCATTGTGAGCTAAGTTGTGATGAGATTTCGAGTTATAGCGGATGTCCAAGGTATGTATAACATCTTCTTGATTGTGCGTAATGTTAATCTTATGTTGGTTGTGTTGGTTGAGTGAAAAACCATAAGATCGCACTTGAAATAACATGAGGCATTGCTATTTTTTTGTTGGACTGCAAAATATATATGGTTTGTGGTGGCTAAAAATTATGAGAAATAATTTGATTATGTTATGGCTGCAGTTGTTATGCTTTTGTAGGTGTTAATTAAGTTTATTGAAGACGAAAACATGAAAAATAAGTGATTGATGATAAAGGTTAAGGTGCTAGGTGTGTGGACTGTTTTGAAGTTTATTCTTATGATGTTTTGGGCTGAAAATGATGTGGTGAATATAAGTATAATATTATTGATATTATAAGCAGCTTCATGGAGAAGAAATTGGATTCGAACTCTATTTTGTTGATCGTAAACCGAGCTTGCCGCTTGTCAAGACTATCAAACTCTTTTGAAAGGCTTATTATGAGTAGTGTTGATGTTGTTTGGGGTGTTGTTGGTTGTTGTGACTTGTGGGAAGTCATATAAACAAGGGAGGTGTTGTCTGTTTTATCGTAGAATAAAATGTGTCGTTCAAATGCAATAAGTTATGGCATTCATATTGTGATGATAGTATTGTTCATTGCTTGTAGACATAGGAGTTGGAGGTTAAGTTAGCTTGAGGATTTGATGGGATATAATGAGGTATGTATGGTCTTCCTTTATTCTCTTTGGCATGATTCCGTAAGTTACAATGCCCTTATAAGGAATTCAAGGGGCCGAGTCTTTGTATACGTACTATTCCGACGATTAAGGTCTCTTCACGAGTGTAGTCATACGAATATTGAAATGGATTGTGTTGGTTGTAGTTCCATGTATTCTTAAGAAGTAATAGAACATTCCGAAAGGTCCTTGTCTTCTATAAGTAACAAGACGTCCATATGTCAATTAAAGGTTATATACGAATGGTCTAACAAATCAGAAGGAGTAGTGTCTATATAATGAGGGATAGTTATACACGAATAGTTCAACAAGGTAGCATAACGTATAGTTTGCAGAATGATAAGAATTATTCAACCTAAAGAGTGCCACGACTTCCAATACTTACACGTTTGTGTTCACGAAACTGATAAAGAGCTATGAAGATAGTTACATTGCTCTCAAGTTAAGTAAGGTTTATTATATATGAGGGTGATGTTAAGAGACGATATACGTTACCTATGGAGTCGTAAACTATAGAATATGATAAGTTTAGCAATAAGAATATAAGTTGATAAATCATAAATCCCGTAACTCTTGTTACGTATTGATGGATGAATATATATTTATATGTATAACGAGTAGCATCAGAAGCTAAGCATATTACACAGCTATAAGTAGATAGAATCATGTAATCCCCAAAAAATGAGTCCTGATATGAAATAAGGATAGAATTGCTATTCTACAATAGTTACAACGTTCCTTATGGCTAAATAATATAGAATACAAAGGATAACATAGCAAGCGGCTTAGGAATAAGGATTGGTTGTTATAACAAGTTACTCACGAACTTAGATATGTTTATGAATACTAGTTTATCTATTGATGACTGAATGATATTTGCACGAGTGATATGAAATGAATATGTATAAGACATGATTCCTACGGACGGTCTATGAATGCATAGGTCTACAGTGAAGCCCTATGGACGGTCTATGAACACATATGTGCATAATGAAGGTTGGTTATGGACGGCCTTAGTTGCATGCATAGACAGACCTCGGTATTGTGAGTCGTAAGGATGGTCTACTATGTAGCGTGTATGAGCCACTGGTTATTCATGTTGAGTGAGCCTTACAGACGGTCTTTGTTGAAACGCGTAAGTGCCACTTTTATGTTTTAGTGTAGCCCTAGAGATGTTTGATCTATGTGAGGTTAGTATTCAGATATAAGGTTTTATGCCTAGAAGAATGTTATAGATGAAACACATAAGTGCAACTAATATGATGGTTTCCAGTACATATAGCATATGGGAACATGTTCAGATATATCATGATGCGAATTAGATGTATATACATCAGTCGTGTCATTAGATGTTCTCGGCCAACTGAGCCTTCCCTTTTCAGTCTAAATCCTTTGTAAGGTAAGCTGGATAATTCAATATTGTAGATATGTTACGAGTCAGAATATGGTAAGTATGATTCCCGGATTTCATTGAACAGACTACTTTCAGTATATCATATATACATGTCAGTTCAGTTTCAGTTCAGTTATTCATATGTTATGTGCCTTACATACTTAGTACATTTCTTTGTACTAGTGTCCCATCATTGGGACACTACATTCATGCATGTAGGTTTAGGTATCCAGTTAGACGTGCTATTATCATAGATGGAGTTGATATCCAAATGAGGATTGTCGAAGCTCTATTTCATCCGGAGTACAATTGAGTCTAGAGGTTATTAGATTTTCCTATGTATATATATACTCATGGGTAGGTCTTGTTTCCCCATAGATATTTTGAGATATATTATGGGATTGAAAGGGGAATTTGGTTTTGGGGGGGGGGGTGTCCTAACCTTTGGAGAGTGAATAATGGTTATTTGAAATCCGATTTGAAGTCGGATTTGGATAGAACTGATATATGTAAACTCGTGGGGTTATGGGTAGTCAGAATTTACCCCTTGACTCAGGTTTTTACAATGCGAACATAGGTTGACTTTTTTTGACTTTTGGGAATTAAATAAAGACCGAAGCTTTATTGTTCGGAATTGATTCCTATGACATTATTGAGTTATGTTTTGCTATATTTGACCGTTCAGAGGGCAATTTGAGAGGCACGGATTTTTGGAGTATTGATTCTCGCGCTTTGAGTTAAGTATCTTAACTAAGCTTAGTTTGAGGGTGATTTTTTCGTTGGCTATGATATTTATTATATGTTGGGGGTGACACACGTGCAAGTTGACGAGCATATATGCATGCATTGTGGTTAAATCATGATTAGGATAGTATTTCGACTATTATGTGATTTATTTTGCTATAATGCCTCTTTGATACCGTATTTTCTCCACATGTATGACTGTGTGAGCTATTATTCAATCTAGAAAACATGTCTAGGTTTTGTACTTATCTGTTTGAGACATGATAGAACTACATTTGCTATGTTGAGATATTTTCCTTAAGTGTAGTCATATTTTTAGTCATGATATCATATCCGCATACTTTATCACAGTCTCTATGCACTCTTTAAATATCATCTCACATGTTGTTAGTGTCCTTACTTGTGTGACATGGGTTTGAGTGGATTTATGGCATGTTGGCATAATTCGTGAGGTATATTAATTTTTGTACAACGAGATGTGAGCATATTGAGACTTGAGCGGATTGATGACTAATCTTGGACAATATGGTTGTGCTGGTATTGATTGTTAGGAGATGTTTGCGTATGTCCCCCATATTGGGATGAGTGGCATTGATTGTTGAGTATGATGTTGATTATGAGCGGACACTACGTCAGGCCCCATATTAGGCTGAGTGATATTGATCGTTCACTTTGATCCAATCAGCACTTGGGCTAGGATCCACCCCTCCGGAGTCAGGTATAATCTCGTGAGTGCAGACACTTGATATATGCTTAGTGAGAGGCTTATGCCAGACACCCGTACAGTGTTGAGTGTGTGTGTGTGTGTGTGATGGTTTAGGATCTTTGAGCCAGGCACCATGAGTGTGCTAAGGGTATGATTGAGGGGTATTGTTCCAGTCACTATGTATGTGCAGAGATTGCGTTACTTGATGATTAAACTGTGATTTTATTGATTTTGGTATGAATACTTGTCATTCAGGCATATAGTTATATTTTCCTCGTGGATGCCTTTAAAGTCGATTACCTGACTATTATATTTGGAAAGAATGCTATTTTCATCTTAATCTGATAGAGTTGAGTCTTATATTATTGAGTCACTTTTCCTTTTGCTATTTTTATATGGTTATTGTTGTTGTTGACTGTTGAAAATGAGTATTGGGCTGTAACAACCCGACGGTCATTTTGAGCAACTGCATTCAATTCGGTAGCTTGAAATCATGAGTAGCTTTATGTGGTGTATTATGACTCGCGTGTATTGTCGGCTTTGGTTTTCAGGTGCCTCGGGATTGATTTGGAAGAATGATTCTCAACTTGAAAGCTTTAAGTTGGAAAAGTTGACCAGTTTGACTTTTGTATGTTTGACCTTAGATTGAAGTTTTTATGGTTTCGGTAGATCCGAATGGTGATTTTGAACTTCGGCGTATGCCCAGATTTGCATTTTCTAGAAGGTTTCGACACTATTTGGCGAAAACTCGCGATTTGAAGGTTTAAAATGTTCATAAGTCTAACCGGGAGTTGACTTTCAGGATATCGGGTTTGGATTATTGTTCCGGGAGTTTGAATATGTTTGTCATGTCATTTGGAACTTATGTGCAAAATTTGAGGTCATTTTGAGATGATTTTATATGGTTCGGCACGAGTTTTAGAAGTTGAAAATTCAAAAGATTATTAAGTTTGATTTGAGGTGCGATTCGTCGTTTTGATATTATGTGTGATTCGAGGCCTCTAGTAGGTCCGTGTTATGTTTTGACATTTGTTGGTATGTTCGGACGGGGTCCCGAGGGGCTTGGATGAGTTTCAGAGTGGTTTCAGATCATTTCAGATTGGCTTGGAGTTGCTGGTTTCTATTGTTTACTGATGTCTCTGTTGTTCTTCGCTGTCATGCCCCAAAATCGGGGAGCGCGACCGGCGCTCAACCGAGTGAACCCGACCGAGCAAGCCTGTTGGATTCCTTCTACCCAAACTCGTTCATGAATAAAGAGAATATATGTTTTCCTTAATTAAACACTAAAGTGATCATGCCTGCAATTACCAATTTCTTACCATAAGTTTCACCATTTTTAACGTCTCAAATGGACAAGTAATACAACCATAACATAGCATAGCTTGTCTTTCCCAACACCAATACACAGCCCACACTATGTCTACGGAGTCTCTATAGATAAAGAAGAGTACAATGATAATGCCGACAACAAGGCCCCGGCTATACCTCAAACAAGATACACAAAGTACAAAAGATTCATGACTCCGAAATGAAGTGGGGCTCACCAAGTCAGCTGGGAAGAAGGTGTACAGTTATCACTGACCAATATCTCCTACTGTGGAACCACCTGCATCCATTGAAAGATGCAGCGCCCCCGGCAAAAGGGACGTTAGTACCGTCGAATAGTACTAGTAAGAAAACTAAACCATAGTTTAAGAATCCAAAAATACAAGATGAACATGATGAACCAGTGCAGCAATAGAATAATATAGATAACCGTTTAAACCATAGCAAGCTTATTAAAAGCTATCGATAACATTTATAGGATTTAAGGTGAGATCCTGTGTAACCATCTCAACACAAAGCGGCCCCGCCGCCTCACCCGATGTATACAGGTGGAGGTGTACGTACAATACCATAACTCTAATCAAGCGGCCCTGCTGCCTCACCCCAATATATGCGGGTGGATGTATAACCACAGTACCAAGAACCTACACAAGCGGATATGCCGCCTCACCCCAATGTATGCGGGTTGAAGTGCATCAACGATACCAATACCAACACAAATCGGTCGTACCGCCTCACCCCAATGTAAGCGGGTGGAGGTGCAGTCCCACAATGTCATAATCCCTACATAAAGTGGTCATGCCGACTCACCCCAATATATATATGCGGGCGGAGGTGTATCACAATCACAATCTCTATACCATAATCCCCACACAAAGAGGTCATGCCGCCTCACCCCAATGAATGCGAGTGGAGGTGTATCACACTCACAATCTCTATACCATAATCCCCACACAAAGCGGTCATGCCGCCTCACCCCAATGTATTCGGGTGGAGGTGTATCACAAGCACAATCTCTATACCATAATCCCCACACAAAGCGGTCATGCCGCCTCACCCCAATGTATGCGGGTGAAGGTGTATCACAATCACAATCTCTACACAACTTGGCATAATAACTTTTACATAAATCACGACTAGAAATTATAACATGTGGATACATAATCCATAGTTTGGGACACATCCTCAATTTATAATGCAATATGATAAGAGCATTTGAAATACGAATCGAACATATATCTTCACCACAAAACTTATTGAAATACTCCATTTATAATCAACATCTCGAAACTTACAAGAATAATGAGAATTCCAACTCTTAAAGAAGAGTTTAGCCAACATACCTCAATTGAGATTCCTTAAACTCTAAAACGTTCCGGAATTCTTAGCAACTTCAATCTATTTTAGAAATGTAACAAATTAAACCACAATTAGGAAGATGATTATGGTTCTAGCTCATTTGAGCATTTTATCAAACATTAGGTGTGCATTAAGGTTTCAAGGCCCTTTTTATGGAGGATTCAATCATCCCACAACCCAATCTTTACCATTTTTAGCTCAACAATCTTCCTACATACTTTGATAACACATGCATGTAAGATAACCAATCCTCTTGCCCAGAAATTATCTTGCTTATTATCTATTTCTACACAAAATTCAAAATTGAGGGTTAGGGTGTAGAATCTTACCTGTAGGATGAAGACCTAGTGAGTTTCCCTTCTTAATCTTCCAAAACTTGGGCAAGAATTGAAGGACAAATATTGGAGAACACCTTCTCATTCTAGGGCACCTTCTCTCACTCTAAAATGTCAGATAATAGCTCAAAAATGACCCAAAGAGTGTATTTAACGAAATAGGATCAGGTTTTAAAAACCCAAAAATGGAGCTCCGGAACAAGGTATGCGATCGCATAACCGATATGTGGACCGCATATCGGTCGCATAGTTGGTTACAAAATAGCCAAAAGAACTGTCTGTGTATGCAGTCACTATGCGGTCCGCATAATGCACCGCATAATAGTTATGCGGTCGCATAGTCGACCGCATAATTGCTTCCAATTGGCCCAATTAACTGCCTCACTCTGCGGCCATTATGCGGTCCGCAGAGTGATTCTACGGTCGCATAATGGACCGAAGAAATGCACTTTTCTGCCAAAACTATTTCTATACTTTCCGGTGCATTGTTCAACCCAAAAGATCCGAGCCGCGGCGAGGAATTTCTACAATCCTCAAACACGTAAGCCTAGTCCGACACCATGAAACATTATTTTCTTTACAAAATTTACCGGGCTTACCACTTAAGTACTTCGAAGTTTTCCGGGGTGTTACATTCTCCCCCGCTTAGGATCATTCATCCTCGAATGAGGGTAAGAATCCGTCATTAGCATCTTATGCAACTTAGTTTGTTTTATACCACAAACTAGCAGCCCCAAATTTGACTAACTCCCTAAATTTCCACAACTTTCGCCAAAGTTTCACTTGTAATTAGGCCTATCCACCTGTCAGAGAGCCCCAGAAACACATCCTAACAGCATATACATAATCCAACAATGTAACATAATACAAAATAACACCAACTGTGGCCTCACAAGCAATTATATTACCAGAACGGAACACCTTTAACACCAAATGTACAAGTCATACATATTTCATAGGAATATCCCTTAGCATTTTCATAAGGCACAACTCATAATTACATGGTCATTTAAATAAATAAGGATACTTTTTCTTCATTTCTTCTTCAGCCTCCCAAGTAGCCTTTTCAACCTGTTGGTTTCGCCATAGCACTTTCACGGATGCAATTTCTTTATTTCTCAACTTTCGAACTTGCCGATCAATAATAGAAACTGGAATCTCTTCATAAGTCAATTCTTCATTTACCTCAATAGTTTCAACCGGAACAATGACTGTCGGGTCTCCAACTACTTTCTTTAATATAGACACATGAAACACCGGGTGTACTAATGACATCTCAGGTGGTAGCTCAAGCTTGTATGCTACCTCACCGATCCTCTGAATGATTTTGTACGGTCCGACATACCTCGGACTCAATTTTCCTTTCTTACCAAATCGCATTACACCCTTCATAGGGAAAACTTTCAAAAATACCCAATCATCTTCTTTGAATTCCAAATCTCTACGACGAATATCCGAATAGGATTTCTGACGACTCTGAGCAGTCTTCAACCGCTCCTTAATGATTTTAACTTTTTCCATAGCCTGATGCACGAGGTCCGGCCCTATCAACTCTGCTTCCCCAATTTTGAACAACCCAATGGGAGATATACATCTCCTACCATATAAAGCCTCGAACGGTTCCATTTGAATGCTAGCATGCTAGCTATTGTTATATGCAAATTCTATGAGTGGTAAATGATCATCCCAGCTACCTTTGAAGTCTATAACACAAGCGCGCAACATATCCTCAAGCGTCTGAATAGTCCGCTCTGCATGCCCGTCAGTCTGTGGGTGAAAAGCTGTACTAAGATTCACTTGAGTATCCAAACCTTGCTGACATTTCTTCCAAAACTTAGCAGTGAATTGTGCCCCCCGATCAGAAATGATGGAAACTGGGGTGCCATGTAACCTGACTATTTTTTTGATATACAACTGAGCATACTGCTCCACTGTGTCGGTAGACTTAACCGGCAAAAAGTGTGCTGATTTCGTGAGTCGATCCACAATCACCTAAATTGAGTCAAACTTGCGCGGAGTGCGCGGTAATCATACCACAAAGTCCATATTAATAATTTCCTATTTACGTATTGGAATTTCAATGTTCTGTGCCAACCCACTGGGCCTTTGGTGTTCGGCCTTCACTTGCTGACAATTTGGACATCTTGCCACAAAATCCGCCACATTCTTCTTCATATCATTCCACCAATAGACTTCCTTAATATCGTGATACATTTTCGTAGAACCTGGATGCACGAAATACCTAGAAGCGTGAGCTTCAATCATAATTCTTTCCCGTAGACCATCCACATTTGGAACACAGAGTCTCCTTTGGTACCTTAGTGTACCATCATTCATGCCAAGAGAAAAGGACATGGTCTTATGTTTATGAATCCCCTATTTCAATTGCACAAACAATGGATCATTATATCACTTCTATTTGACTTCCACAACAAGCAATGATTCAGCCCTATTTTGCACAATTACCCCCCTTCACTAGAGTCTGCAAGACGAACTCCCAAACTAGCCAATCGGAGAACTTCTTTGGCCAATGGCCTTTGGTATGCCTCCAAGTGTGCTAAGCTACCCATAGATTTTCGGCTAAGAGCATCTGCAACAACGTTAGCCTTCCATGGATGGTATAAAATATCAATGTCATAATCCTTGAGTAATTCAAGCCATCTTCTCTGCCTCAGATTCAATTCCTTCTGTTTGAAAATATATTGAAGGCTCTTATGGTCCATGAATATATCCACATGGACCGCATATAAATAATGACGCCAAATCTTCAATGCAAATACCACTGCCGCAAGTTCTAAATCATGTGTTGGATAGTTCTTTTCATGATTCTTTAGTTACGTAGAAGCATAAGCTATCACCTTCCTATGTTGCATTAATACACGCCCAAGCCCGATTCCTGAAGCATCACAATATACCACAAATCCATCCATACCCTCTGGTAGAGTCAACACCGGCGCCGTAGTCAGTCTTGCTTTCAATTCCTGGAAACTCTTTTCACAAGCATCTGACCATTGGAACTTAATTGCCTTCTGCGTCAATTTAGTCAATGGAGAGGAAAGACAAGAAAACCCCTCCACAAGCTTTTTGTAACATCCAGCTAAGCCTAAGAAACTGCAAATCTCTGTTGGAGTTATAGGCCTCGGGGAATTCTTCACCACTGAAATTTTCTGAGGATCAACCTTAATTCCCTCACTAGAAACTACATGACCCAAGAATGTGATAGACTAGAGCCAAAATTCACATTTCATAAATTTTGCATACAACTGGTGTTGATACAGAGTCTGCAACACTGACCTGAGGTGACCGGCATGGTCCTCTCGATTGCGTGAATATACAAGAATATCGTCAATAAACACTATCACAAAAGAATCGAGGAGTGGCTTGAAAATGCGATTCATAAGATCCATGAAGGCTGCTGGGGCATTTGTTAGCCCAAAAGACATCACCAGAAATTCAAAATGCCCATACCGGGTTCTAAAAGCTGTTTTTGGAATATCCCGTTCCCTGATCTTCAATTGGTGATACCCGGATCTTAAATCAATCTTGGAGAAGTACCTGCCACCTTGCAATTGATCAAACAAATCATATATCCTTGGTAGTGGGTACTTATTCTTGATTGTGAAATTATTAAGTTGCCGATAGTCAATACACATTCTCAGTGACCCATCTTTCTTTCTTACAAAAAAGACCGGTGCGCCCCAAGGCGACACACTTGGTCGGATAAAACCCTTTTCTAACAATTCTCTCAATTGTTCCTTTAGCTCTTTTAATTCTGCCGGTACCAATCTATAGGGTGGAATAGATATAGGATGTGTGACTGGAATCACATCAATCCCAAAATCAATCTCCCTGTCTGGTGGGATCCCAGGGAGTTCATCCGGAAAGACTCCCGGAAATTCATTCATAACAGGCATAGACTCAAGTTTAGGTGCCTCAGCATCGGTGTCCGTAATCCGGACCAAATGGTAAATACATCCCTTGTTGATCATTTTCGTGGCCTTAAGGTAAGAAATAAACCTACCCTTCGGCACTACATCATCACCCTTCCACTCAATAACTGGCTAATTTGGAAATTCAAACCTAACTGTTCTGGTTCGGCAATCAAGCTTGGCAAAACAAGAATAAAGTCAATCCATCCCCATTATCACATCAAAATTGACCATTCTTAATTCAATAAGATCGGCCACGGTGCCCCGACCACGCAACGTGACAACACAATCCCTATAAATCCGTGCAGGCAAAATAGACTCACCAACCGGAGTAGATACAGAGAATGGCTCATGAAGCTGTTCTGGTTCTATCCCAAATTCCATAGCAACATAAGGAGTGACATATGATAAAGTGGAACCGGGATCAATAAGTGCATATACACCATGAGATTGGACAGTCAATATACCTATGACAACATCTGGAGAAGCCTCTGATTCCCGACGTCTTCGCATAGCATAAAATCTGCTGGGTCCTCCCGAATTCTGTGCACCACCCCTAGCTGCACCACGCCCTGCGGGTGCTGGGGTGTTTCGAGCTAGAGGTTTTGTGGATGTAGTAGCTACAGAATTAGCTAGCTGTGCCGCACCTCTTCCCATATTTCGGCGGGACGAGCGGCAATCTCTCTGAATGTGACCCCTCACACCACACCCATAGCATACTGGTAGGTCCATGAAACAGGACCCAAAGTGCATCCTCCCACACTTAGGGCATGGAAGCCTTCGCTGCTGAAACCCTTCTATCGGGCCGACCCTGTTGGTAGGTTCCCCTGTTGCCCTGACTGGGTCCATATGACTGTGCACCCATCGAAGACTGGGTGAATGATTGGGATTTTCCTAATGACGCTCCCCTCAATGCCGACCTACCACCACTACCACCGGAAGAACCACCAAATTTACCCGCGGTCGGGCCTTGCTGCTACTCTGATGCTCCATTCTATTCTTCAATTTACGGGTCTCTGTGGCTTAAGAAAATTCCACCATCTTACCATAGTTTATATCGGAATTCAAGGCAGTTGTAGAGGCCTCATTGATAACCGAGGGGATAAGGCCCTATACAAACCGACACACTCTAGCCTCCAAAGTGGGCAACATGTGAATAACATACTTGGACAGGCGCGCAAACTCCATATGGTACTCCTACACATTCATACTACCCTGCTTCAGACTTTTAAACTCCGCGGCACGGGCTGCCTTAGTTTCGGCAGGCAAGAAATGATCCATAAAGGCGTCTGTGAATTCACCCGATCTTGCCGGAGGGCTTCCCTCCTCACGGGATTCCTCCCACAACTCAAACCAAGAATAGGCCACCCCTTTCAGGCGGTAGGAGGCCAACTCTACTCCCTCCATCTCTGTAGCATGCATAACCAGGAGAGTTTTATGCATCTCATCAATGAAGTCCTGGGGGTCCTTCTCGGGATCAGTACCCGTAAACATTGGAGGATCTAGCTGAAGGAACTTGTTCACCCTGGAACTAGCAGATTCCCATGGATGACTAAAAGAAGTAGGCCCAACACTCGATCTCTGGACCTGAGAAGCCACTATATGTGTCAACATTTGTATGGCTCCCCTAATATCAATATCAGACACACCAGAATCGGAAGCTGGAGCTGGAGGTGGAACTGGAATATCAGCTGGAGGAACCGTTGTACCTTCTGTAGGTGTAGGGACATGTGCGGTCTGATTAGTTATAGTAGAGTCAGGCAGTGTAGTAACTGGAGGAATATCCTCACTTCTCGGGTGCTCACCCGCATCATCAATTATAGGGTCAACTGTCACTCCTAGGGTGACATTGGCTCTTTGGCCAGTTCTTGCCTTCTTCTTAGGTGCCATGTACTGAAAATTAGAGCAACGCAGGAGTTAAAGGAGGAACAATCTTACAACCAGCTTTATCGCACGATCAAGAACATGAAAGAAGGGTATTATTCCTAAATGCCCATGTAGCATCCTAATTATAGATGTGGTCGACAACACACCGATAATAAGGACTCTACTAGACACGGCTCCGAGACATCCTAGGACACTTTAAAACCTTAGGCTCTGATACCAAGTTTGTCATGCCCCAAAACCGAGGAGCGCGACCGGCGCTCAACCGAGTGAACCCGACTGAGCAAGCCTGTTAGATTTCATTCTACCCAAATTCATATGTGAATAAGGAGAATATATGTTTTCCTTAATTAAACATTAAAGTGATCATGTCTGTAATTACCAATTTCTTACCATAAGTTTCACCATTTTTAAAGTCTCAAATGGACAAGTAATACAACCATAACATAGCATAGCTTGTCTTTACGGACACCAATACACAACCCACACTATGTCTGTGGAGCCTATATAGATAAAGAAGAGTACAATGATAATGCCGGCAACCCGGCTATACCTCAAACAGAATACACAAGGTACAAAAGATTCATGACCTCGAAATGAAGTGGGGCTCACCAAGTCAGCTGGGAAGAAGGTGTACTGCTATCACTGACCAATATCTCCTGCTGTGGAACCACCTGTATCCATTGAAAGATGCAGCGCCCTCGGCAAAAGGGACGTTAGTACCGTCGAATAGTACTAGTATGAAAACTAAACCATAGTTTAAGAATCCAGAAATACAAGATAAACATGATGAACCAGTGCAGCAATAGAATAATATAAATAACCGTTTAAACCATAACATGCTTATTAAAAGCTATCGATAACATTTATACGATTTAAGGTGAGATCCTCTGTAACCATCTTCACACAAAGCGGCCCCGCTGCCTCACCCGATGTATGTAGGTGGAGGTATACATACAATACCACAACTCTAATCAAGCGGCCCTGCCGCCTCACCCCAGTGTAAGCGGTTGGAGGTGCAGTCCCACGATGTCATAATCCTACACAAAGCGATCATGCCGCCTCACCCCAATATATATATGCGGGTAGAGGTGTATCACAATCACAATCTCTATACCATAATCCCCACACAAAGCGGTCATGCCGCCTCACCCCAATATATGCAGGTGGAGGTGTATCACAATCACAATCTCTACACAACTTGGCATAATAACTTTCACATAAATCACCCCAATTTATATGCGGGTGGAGGTGTGTCACAATCACACTCTCTATACCATAATCCTCACACAAAGCGGTCATGCCACCTCACCCCAATGTATGCGGGTGGAGGTGTATCACAATCACAATCTCTACACCATAATCCCCACACAAAGCGGTCATGCTGCCTCACCCCAATGTATTCGGGTGGAGGTGTATCACAATCACAATCTGTATACCATAATCCCCACACAAAGCGGTCATGCCGCCTCACCCCAATGTATGCGGGTGGAGGTTTATCACAATCACAATCTCTACACAACTTGGCAGAATAACTTTCACATAAATCACGACTAGAAATTATAACATGTGGATACATAATCCATAGTTTGGGACACATCCTCAATTTATAATGCACTATGATAAGAGCATTTGAAACACGAATCAAACATATATCTTCACCACAAAACTTATCAGAATACTCCATTTATAATCAACATCTCGAAACTTACAAGGATAATGAGAATTCCAACTCTTAAAGAAGAGTTTAGCCAACATACATCAATTAAGCTTCCTTAAACTCTAAAACGTTCCAGAATTCTTAGCAACTTCAATATATTTTAGAAATGTAACAAATTGAACCACAATTAGCAAGATGATTATGGTTCTAGCTCATTTGAGCATTTTATCAAACACTAGGTGTGCATTAAGGTTTCAAGGCCCTTTTTATGGAGGATTCCATCATCCCACAACCCAATCTTTACCATTTTTAGCTCAACAATCTTCCTACATACTTTGATAACACATGCATGTAAGATAACCAATCCTCTTGCCCAGAAATTATCTTGCTTATTATCCATTTCTACACACTATTCAAAATTGAGAGTTAGGGTGTAGAATCTTACCCCTAGGATGAAGACCTAGTGAGTTTCCCTTCTTAAACTTCCAAAACTTGGGCAAGAATTGAAGGACAAATATTGGAGAACACCTTCTCATTCTAGGGCACTCTCTCTCACTCTAAAATGTCAGATAATAGCTCAAAAATGACCCAAAGAGTGTATTTAACGAAATAGGGCCAGGTTTTAAAAACCCAAAAATGGAGCTCCGGAACAAGGTATGCGATCGCATAACCGATATGTGGACCGCATATCGGTCGCATAGTTGGTTACAAAATAGCTAAAAGAACTGTATGTATATGTGGTCCGCATAACCGTTATGCGGTCGCATAATGCACCGCATAACGTTATGCGGTCGCATAGTCGGCCGCGTAATTGCTTCCAATTGGCCCAATTAACTGCCTCACTCTGCGGCCATTATGCGGTCCGCAGAGTGATTCTACGGTCGCATAATGGACCGCAGAAATGCACTTTTCTGCCAAAACTATTTCTATACTTTCCGGTGCATTGTTCAACCCAAAAGGTCCGAGCCGCGGCGAGCTTAATTTCTACAATTCTCAAACACGTAAGGCTAGTCCGACACCATGAAACATTATTTTCTTTGCAAAATTTACCGGGCTTACCACTTAAGTACTTCAAAATTTTTCGGGGTGTTACATTCGCGATCGCAAAGATCTGGTGATTTTCTTGATCGCATTCGTGATAGGTCTTCCGCATTCGTGTAGAGTCTTGGGATGCTTTTCTTCATGTTCGCGTCAGCTTCTACGCATTCGCATAGTGTTGGGCTGGACTTGGAAGGTCGATGGTTTCCTCTTCGCATTGGCGATATTGCTTCTGCATTCGCGTAGGTTTGGCAGATGTGGTCATCGCATTCATGAGGTTTGTGCCACGAACACGTAGTGTTAATTTGGGGCAGTGTAGTTTGGGCATCGCGATGAGCATCCTTGTTTAGTGATTAGAAAGTATTCTACTTTCGAAGTTTTTGGTCATTTTATCACATTTTGAGTTATAGAGCTCGGATTTTGGCGGTTTTGGAGGGGGTTTTCATCACTTGGATTGGGGTAAGTAGTTTCAATCCTGTTTTGGTCATATTCCATGATTCTATCTTCGATTTTGGGCTTTAATTTGTTGAATCTAAAAGAGAAATTGGGTTTTTTTGTCAAAACTTTTCTAAACTTAAGATTTGAGATTTGAACATCGATTCGGAGTCGAATTTGAGTGAAATTAGTATAGTTGGACTCGTATTCGAATGGGATGTCAGAATTTTTGAGTTTTGTCAGATTTTGGGGTGCGGGTCCGGGTTGACCTTTGGTTGACTTTGAGTATTTGATTAAAGATTAGACCTTTATCGTTTGAGTTTGCTTCCTATGGCATTATTTGATGATTTTGAGTTGCTTTTCGCTAGTTTCGAGCCTTTCGGAGGTCTATTTGAGCGGGATGGTGCTTCAAGTGTTTGGATTTGGCTTGATTAAGATAAGTGTCCTGCCTAACTTTGTTGGGGGATGTTTTCCTACTAATTGATATTGTTTTCTACATGTGGGGGGGGGGGGGAGGGGGGGAGGTGATGCATATGCGAGGTGACGACTATATGTGCATGTGCTAGGGTTATCCATGCTCATGGTAGATTATACGATTCTTTGTGCCTTATTAGAATATATGACTTTCTTGCTTTATGTTTTACTTGACTTTTATATTAATATAAATATGATTTTTAATGCTAGAAACCATTATTTAGCTTATTATAACTTGATTAAAATTTGACAGAGTTTTTGAGAAATTATTGATCTGCTAAATTCGCTCATCACTATACTTAATCACAAATACATTGCTACGACCATTATTCTTGAGATATTTGGATTCCATACTTGAGGTGAAGACCGCTTTTGAGATTTGTTGAGATACCTGAACAATAAGGTTCTTAAGGTTTATTGAATTATTATTGGCTTGAGAGTTATGATTGATGTTCATTTGGGGTATTTTCTTAACCACTCCTCTTGATATTATTGTTGCTTCCTACCTTGCTTATTATTGATATACATGTGCTTGGTGAGGAAGAGTGTAAAGCACGAAGGGTGCTGTCGTGCTATTGCATACACATTACTATGTGAGGAAGAGTGTAAAGCATGAAGGGTGATGTTATGCCATTTCATATACATCATTACACATGAAGGATTATGTCGTGCCATTACAAATACATTATCATTTGAGGAAGAGAGTAAAACCCAAATGGTGATGCCGTGCCATTGTTTTTATATTATTATGTGTTCATGGCACGATAGGTGTTTCCGTACATGTGAGGACGAGAGACATGGCTTATATTGTGATATCTTTTCTTTGTGTATACGTTTATTCCTTTATCTTGAGTTATTACTATTGCACCTATGCTATCTATGTGACTTGTCGTTGTTGTTCCGTCTTTGTCCTCTACCTTAATTGTTGTTGTACTATCCATGCCTTCTATATGTTTAGCTTGTCAAAATCATGGTTTCCTTCTTGTTTTGGTATATCTACATCTATGCCTTTTCTCGTTTGTTGCAATTTCTTTCAAGCCTTCTACCATGTTAATTAGTGAAATTTATATTCTCCTATCTTAATTGCTATCAATTCTTCTGTGCCATCCACCTAGTCTGTTACCGTTGTCCATATACTCTGCCTTGTTGGTTATTGCTATCTGTGTAATTCCCATTTCGTTGTTACTGTTATTGGCATTTCTTTCACCTGGTCAGAGGACGTAGGTGCGATGGCATTCCCGCACCTGCGATGGTCGTAGAAGTGGATTTAGGGGCGTAGGTGCGAGTTTGGACCGCATGTGCAATGTAGTTCCCACACCCGCGAAGAGCGCAGATGCGGTCACTTGATCGCAAGAGGGAAGGCAGTATTTTAGTGACTTTTTTGCAGAAGCGGGGCTTTGCCCGCAGATGCGAAAATGGAGCCGCAGGTGCGAGAAGTCTGGGCAGAACCTATAAATAGAAGACTTCGAGATTTTTCACCATTTTCATCATTTTTGAGCTCGAATTTTGTGGATTTTGAGAGAGATTTCAGAGTAATCACTGAGGTAAGTTGCTTGTGCCTATTTATCTTCAATAATGGTGTTTCCCCACTGATTTTTACACCTAGTTGGTGAGGGTTTGAGGTGAGATTTGGGAGATTAGGGCTTGGGAATTGGAGAGTGAATTTTGGGATTTTGGAGAGGCAATTGAGGTCGGATTTTGATAAATTTGGTATGGTTAAACTCGTGAGTGAATGGGCTTCGGATTTTGTGACTTTCACCGGGTTTCGAGACGTGGGCCCGGGGGGCCGGGTTGAGTCGATTCCGGATTTTGGACTATATTTTAGTAGTTTTCATGTGGAATTGATCCTTTTAGCCTATATTGATTATCTCGTACTGTTTGTGGCTAGATTCGGGGCATTTGAAGGCCGATTCGAGAGGCAAAGGCATTTCGGAGTAGGATTTCTGCGCAGTTGAGGTAAGTAACAATCTTAAATCTGGTTTTGAGGGTATGAAACCCCGCGAATTGGTATGATGTGAATATTTGGAGGTGACGCACATGCTAGGTAATAGGCGTATGAGCGTGCACTGTGAAGGATTGTGACTTGGTCCGTCCCGTGAGACTGTAAAGTTGAATAGCCACTGTTCTTACTTGTTTTTCCTTGTCTTTGAGCAATTGACTGCCTTTCATGTTAGAAACCATGCTTAAGCCATATGATATCACTGTTGGGACCCGCAACGGTCATATACTTGTTAAATTGACTGCTAATTATTGTCTTGTACTCAGTCACAGTCTTACTTGTGTGTTATATCTCCGTTCCCTCTCATTTCTTGTTGATTCTTTTTGTATTCTCTGTTTGGGCTGATTATTATGATATTCTGTGAGCCGAGGGGCTGGAGAGGTTAGTGACTGAGATATGGCCTGAGTGTCGAGCTGCGAGCTTGTGAGGTATATAGATCGGGTTGCATGCCGCAACAATATTGGATCGGGTTGCACGCCGCAATAATATTGGATCGGGTTGCACGCTGCAATAATATTGGATCGGGCTGCATGCTGCAGCAATATAGCGATTTGGCTGATGGAGCCCCTACAGAGTCTGTACACCCTCAGTGAGCGCATGTACCTATTGAGAGTGTGTATTAAAGACTGAGAGCCGAGAGTATGAGCTGTTGAGATGGGTTGAGTGACTGCTGCCTTGAGAGGTTGTACTTTCTTTTATTTATTGTTGCACTTAGTTGTTATCTGTTGTTGTTGTGAAATTTCTAGAAGATTCATATATGTTTTACATGAGCTCGAACTAATTTGACTTATACCACTGGATTTGAAAGCATGTTCACTCTTTACTGAAAACTTTTGAAATGAACTGTATTTTTATAGCTCATCACTGCTTCTCAATTCCTTATTTAATTCCGTTACTTGTTGAGTTGGTTGTACTCATGCTACATCCTTCACTTCATGAGCAGATCCAGGTGTGTACGGTTCGGGCGGTCGCTGAGTTCGTGCGCGAGCTGATTATCGGAGACTTACGAGGTAGCTGCCGGCATCCGCAGTCCTTGTTTCTCCTTTCTTATTATCTTTTCTCTCTTGTATTGGCATTTGGCACAGACTGTAGTAGACTCTGTTTCTAGATTGGTTGTTAGATGCTCATGACTTAGTGACACCCCGATGTCAGGCTATCATTCCACACTTGTGTTTTGGGTTTTTACCCCGTTATTATGTAAACCTTCAGTTAGTTTAATTACTTTAGCTCACTTCTGTTATATATTGAAAGCATATTGAGAATGTCGGCTTGCCAAGTTCCACGATAGGCGGTATCACGACTGGTTAGGTATTTGGGTCGTGAAAGAAAAAAAGTCAGAGTCCAAAACCAACGGTCAATAACAACTCGTAATAATATAATGAGGACAACAAAGGTAAATAATTCAAAAGATATTATGCTTAGCTCGTTCGTAGTTACGGATAAGTAAACATGTTTTTCAAGTATAACAGTCAAATTCTAAATTTTACCACTGAAAATCAACTAAATATGAGTTTATCAGAATAATTATGTTTTTCCAATTTCCCAATCTCAGATAAGAACTTTTGTTTACCAATTAGCACGAGAAAAATATATCTCTATGCCTATATGTCAATATGCATGTCAAGTCATCAAATGTTATATTACTATCTAGCATAGGTAAAATACTTCTATATGCCTACACGTCAAATATATATGTCAAATCATCAAATGTCATATTACCATCTAGCACGAGGAAGATACATCTCTATGCCTACTTGTCAAATATATATGTCAAGTTAATGATTTCACAGTGATCTCATCAATTACTCTCACTCTCAACATACTCAAGGTGCCTGGCTCAAATGCCCTACTTCATCACACATACAATCACTCAACATTGTACGGGTGCCTGGCATCAATGCCCCTCACCAAAGTACGGGTATATATATATATCACCGTGCATGCGCCCACTGCTGGCATGTCAGACTACGGAGAGGCGCAGATCCTACCAAGCACTAATCAAAAGCCAATATGGTCTGTTGCGGCGTGCAACCCAATCCAAATAATAATCCATTACGGTGCGCAACCCGATCCCACACAACTAACTACACGGCTCTATGACCCACATCAGTCAGCAATCCACTCAAGTCTCAATGGCTTACATCTCCCAGAAACATAATCAAATTATACAACACGGAGTATCACAATATGCCACAAATTCAGCTCAAACTCGTATCATGTACAAGAATACTAATAACAAGTGAGACAACATATCAAAAGTGCACAAAGATAGAGATATAACATGCGGATATAACTATCGTGACTGAATAGTATGACTATGGCTAACGCAAATAGCTCAACATGGCGACTTAGCCCTATTATGTCGCAAACAATAAAGCAGATAGCCTAGACATGATTTCTAGCATGAATAATAACTCACGTAGTCATTCAAATGGGAAAAACATGATATCAAAGAAGCATGATAGCAAAACAAGGCACATAATAACCTAAGAACTACCCGAATCATGAATACCTCGGTGCATGCACACACGCCCGTCACCTAGCGCGTGCGTCACCCCCAACACATCTCAACTATCATAGTTATCAGGGATAATTACCCTCAAATCCAAGTTTAGATATGTTACTTACCTCGAACAAGCCAAATCAAATACCGAATAAGCCAAACAATACTTTAGAAATGCCATCCTGAGCGAGTCAACCTCCGAACGGCTCAAAACTAGCAAAAAGCAACTCCAAAACATCAAATAATGCCTTAGGAAATAAACCCAAGCTATAAAGGTCGAATCTTTAATCAAAAACTCAAAGTCAACCCGGGCCCTCACCTTGAAACTCAAAAAACTTAAAAATTTCAATAACCCATTCGAATACGAATCCAACCATACTAATTTTATCCAATTTTGACTTCAAATCGATGTTCAAAACCCAATTATTCTCCTTCAAAAAGTTTTTGATAAAAACTCACAATTCTCCAATTAAAATATGGATTAATTCACAAATAAACTAGTGTAAATATATTTTAAAAAATTTGAGTTAAGATGCTTCCCCCCACAAAAAGAAGAGAAGAACACCGCGGAAATTACCTCAATCGGAACTCTAGAACTCAAGATATGCTCAAAATACCAAATGAACCTAATCTGTTTTTTTATACATAGGAATTTCAGCTTTTGCGTCTAAAAAGCTGTACCTATGGTTTTTCAGCTGTCATTTCTGCTTTTGTGGACTACTTTTCTTACCTGCTGGGGTCCGCATCTGCGAAGCACCAGCAACAACTAACTTCTCTGACATTAAAAAGGGCATAACTCCATCATACTATTTGACAAACTCGACGATTCTTCTTGCTATGGCTCTATAATTACGATACAGATCTAATGCCTCAATAAAAACTTAATTTGGAGTTCATTTTCTTATTGTGGTATCATTTATGCTTGAAGAAACGATGTCGAAACAAAAAAAAAAAGGAGCGCAACACAACTCAAACCTATCCGAAACACACATGAACCCCTCAGGAACCCGTCCGAGCATACCAATAAGTCCTAAAATATAATACAGAACTTCTTGAAGCCTCAAATCTGACATAACAATATCAAAATCATGAATCGCACCTCAAATCAAGCTTAAGGAACTAATGAACTTTCAACTACTAAAACTCGTGTCGAATCATATCAAATCAACTCAGAATGACCTCCAATTTTGCACACAAGTTTTAAATGATATAACAAACCTATTTCAACTCCCAGAAATACAATCCGAACCCGATAACATCGAAGCCAATTCCCGATCAAACCTATGAACTTTCCTAACCTTCAAATTTCAAACTTTCGCCAATTAGCTTCAAAACCTTCTAGAAACATCCAAATGCAAATCCTGGCATACACCCAAGTCTAAAATAACCATCCGGACCTAACAGTACCGTCAAAACTCCGATCTGAGGTTAAATACACAAAATTCAAACTTGATCAGCTCTTCCACTTAAAGCTTCCTATTTAAGAATCATTCTCCCCAATCAATTCGAACAACTCGAAGACCAAAACCGACCATACACATAAGTCGTAATATATCATATGAAACTACTCAAGACCTCAAACCACCGAACGGAATGTCAATGCTCAAAACGACCGGTTGGGTCGTTACAATTTACATGAGGCTTTAATAACTACCAAGATAGAGAAGAATTCAGACATAATCTGATACCAAAAATTAGGGCATCCAAATTCAAGAATTCTATCCTTTTTGCTTAGTAATAAGTTGATTGATATTAGGAGTTGGAATAAAAGTACATCAGTATGTAGTTGTTGTCAAATGGAAAAAGTTATAAATTGCCTTTCAAATATCAAATAAAAGAGAGATTGAACCGTTAGCAAAAGTACATAGTAATTTATGAGGACCGAACCTTGTTGCTTCATCTCACTATGTTATTTTGTTGATCACTGTACAAGATTTATTTGGATTTATCCACTAAGGAAAGAAATCTGATTTTTGTACTAATTTTATGACTTTCCACAAATTAGTAGAAAATCACTTTTCAATAAAGCTTAAGGTTTTTCAATGTGATGGTGGAGGAGAATTTAATAGCCTAGACTTCACAAGTTATCTTTCTCGACATGGAATAAAAAAGCAAATTTATTGTCCACGTACCCCAGAATAAAATGCAATAGCAGAGAGAAAATATAAACGCCTTACTGAAATAGGCCTTACATTGATCTTCAATGCCAACTTACCTATGATTATTTGGGTGGAAGCATTTGTAACTGATGTCTTCCTAACCAATAGAGTTCCTACTTCACCATTGAATATAGAATGTCCTTTCTAAATTATATGGACAAGAGCCTAACTATAATACCATGAAAGTATTTGGATGCAGATATTCTTCTTATCTCAAAGGGTACAACAAAGATAAATTTCAACCAAAAACTCTTTCATGTGTATTCACAGGCTACAGTCTCCTACACAGAGGATATAGATATTATCATCCTCAATCTAAGAAGGTTTACATTTCAAGACACGTAATGTTTTATGAAGCTAACCTACCATTTGTGTTCTAGTCCTATTTAAATGCATATTTAAGCTCTCCTTACCTCACTATGTATAAAGAATTTTTATGCCACAAGAATGAGAAAAGACTCACCTTCAAGTTTAAGCTAAAGAATCTACGGCGAACTCTTCTTTGTGCAGCCAAAAATGAAGCTAATTCTTTGAAACCAAATCAAATATACGATGATCTTCCAGCACCTCTCCAGCTGACTATCAAAATACCTCAGCCAACTAGCCCTATCATCTTCTCCTCTAAAAGTTCACTAAACTCATTATGTAGAAGCTCAACCCAAACTTCACCATCAATAAACCTTTCTGATTATGAGGGAATGCAACTGTTTATTGACCTGCCTCAGTTATCTCCATACACTTCCTTGCATAACACCACAAACATAAACCAAACACTACCTGCAACTTCAACTACACCATCTAGCCCTTCCAACACCTACCACATGCTCACGCGGGCTAAAACTACCACTATGACTAATTCTACATTTCATTTACTGTCCCTCGCTACATCTGTTAGCTTAGACACTAATGAACCTTGTAATATCAAGAAAGTTCTATCCAAATCATACTGGAACACTACTATGCATGAGGAGATGCAGGCATTACATACTAATAATACCTGGCAGCTCGTTCCACGACACTCTCACATGGTTGGATCAAGATTGGTTTTCAAAACCAAGTTGAAGTCTGAGGGCTCCGTCGAATGTTTTAAGGCACACTTGGATGCGAAAGGTTACAAGCAAATTGAATGAGTGGATTTTGAGGATACTTTCAGTTTGGTGGTAAAGGCAACTACCATCCACATTGTTTTTTCTGTGGCTGTGACTCTCCGCTGGGCTATTAAGCGGCTCGATGTCAAGAATGCCTTTCTACATCACGACCTTAAGGAAATAGTTTTCATGACACTACCTCCGGGCTTCATTGATCCTATCTTTCCAAGCCTTGTATGCCAATTCAGGAAAGCTTTGTACGGGTTAAAATAGGCTCCTAAGGTCTGGTTCCACAAGTTTAGTATACATCTTCTTCATCTTGACTTTATTTACAGCAAGGCAGACTCCTCTCTTTTTATTTGGCGATCTTTGAGAAGTTCCCTCTTGCTTCTACTTTACATTGTTGGTATTATTCTGACTGCAGTTGTTCTTCCATCCTTGGTGAGCTAATCAACAATTTGAAGTCGAAGTTTGCCATGAAAGACATGGGTGGTCTCCATTACATTTTTGAGTATGTATCACGCTGCAACAATGGCATATTTCTTAGCCAGCAGAAGCATGCTATTTAGTACTGTTGGCCATGATGATGTCCAAGAGCGAATCATCATGGCTTGCGCAAGAGCCATTCAAACACCATTATACCAAAAACATTGGTTGATCGCTCTTTCGCAGCATCGTTGGTGCACTTTAGTACCTAACTCTCACGCGTTGTGAGATTGCTCATGCAGTCAATCTTCCTAGTCAATTTATGGACTTCTTAGTCACTGTGATTCTTCATTTGTAAATACCATTACTGCCATTGGTGATATTCTCAATAAGAGCATTTTAAATTTTACTTCTGGTTCTGTCAAATCTTTGATAAATGTACCTGTTAATAATGCATTTTCTGGCTTGTCTTTTGATCATGCATGGCACTTAAGATTAGGTAATATTCCATTTGCTAAAATAAAATCCATACTTCTCCTCTCCGACATGTTACCTAAGAAGCAAACTTTTCTATGCCCTATATGCCCCATGGCAGAGCAGCAAAGACTACCTTTCCTTGAAAGCACCATTCACTCTGTCTATTTTCAACTGATACATGTTGACCTTTGGGGCCTTTATCATACACAAACTTATAATAATTTTAAAAACTTCATTACTTTTATATATGACTATACCAGGGCAACATGGACTCATTTATTGTCATCCAAATCGAATGCTTTCACCATACTTAAGTCTTTTGTGGTTATGATCCAAACTCAGTTTGGTTATCCTGTCAACGATTTTAGGTCTAACAATGCCTTTGAGTTAGGGAGTAGTTCCGAGGCAATCTCTTTCTTCTCTGCTCAAGGCATATTACATCAAACTTCTTGTCCACACAAACCTCAACAAAGTGGTATGGCAGAAAAAAAAATATAAACATTTGCTAGAAACAGCAAGAGCACTTCTTTTCCAATCTAAACTCCCAATCAAGTACTGGGGTGAATGTGTACTAACTGCCACCTATTTGATAAAGATATATCCTTCTCCCTTATTACAAAATAAATTCCTTTGAACTTCTACATGGTGTTTTTCCTTCTTTTTCTCACCATAGGGCATTTGGATGTTTAGCCTTTGCTGTTGTGCCAAAACCTCACAGTGATAAATTCAAATCCAGGATAATATCATATGTTTTCATTAGTGATAGTCCTGGGAAGAAAGCTTATAAGCTTCTGAATTTGTCTTCTTCAACCATTTTTCATTCTAGAGATATGGTTTTCCATGAACTTGTCTTCCCTCTCTCTAATTCTTCCTCTGTTCATCTATTTCCTCCTTCCTCTTTTGATTAAGACTTTACACCTTCTCCTATGAATGATTCTGACTCTTCTCCATATCATGTCCCCTCTTCAACTTCTTTGCCTACTATTCCATCTTCTACTTCCATTCATTCATGTACATTTGTTCCTCCTCTCAGAAGATCTCTTAGACTTCTTCAAAGTGCTCCCCCTGTTCCTATTCTCAGAAAGTCTACTAAAGTTCATCAAACTCCTGGATACTTGATTGATTATGTATGTACCTTTATGTATGATTCTAAACCTACATTTTCAATTCTTGAGTCTTGCATGTTGGAACCTCAGTTTTATCATCAAGTAGTATCCAATCCTACCAGGCAGTATGCAACGGTTAAAGAATGTCAGGCCCTGTAAGTCAACAACACTTGGACCGTTGTACCTCTTCCTCCAGGGAAAAAGTCCATTCCTTGTAAATGGGTGTATAAGATTAAACAAAAGGCTGATGACTCTATTGAAAGGTATAAAAATAAACTAGTCATTAGGGGGGACAGTCAACAGGAAGGTATTGATTTTACTGAAACGTTTTCTTCTGTGGTAAAGCATACTACTATCAGGTGTTTATTCTCTATTGTTATGAAAAGAACTTGGACTGTTTTCCAAATGGATGCTAATAATGCATTTTTACATGGGGATTTGGATGAAGAAGTGTTTATGAAGCTCCCCCTGTCTTACTATGCAATCTGATTTTTCTACCTCTTCATCTACTCTTTCTTGCAAGTTAAATACGTCTCTTTATGGACTGAGGAAGGCCTCAAGGCAATGGTATGCAAAATTATCATTAGTTCTTCTATTGGCCTAGGTAAATTTATTTTGATGATTGACAAAGGAACTCAAGCATGAACTAGGTCCATACACAGTGTACACAGACACGGGCAGATTCAAGCACAAGGCATACACGTGAAGGAGTAAGCTTAAGTGATTATATCTGATACCTCCCGAGTGAAAAGGTTGTATAATTGATAAGGAGAAGGACTCCTTACTCAAAGAGAGCTCTATCCTAGATAAGAGAGGAGTTAGAAGTTGAAGATAACTAGAACTCTTCCACAAAGGAAGAGTAAAGCATTAGAACTCTACTTAATCTTTATTTACAAACTCTATATATATCAGTTGTGTTCTCTTTTACAGGTGACGCACAAATACTGAAGTTAAACGAGAGTTGAGATCAAAATAGCAAGGCATTTTGCAAGCAATTTCTGTGTGATTCAAGTGTGCGAAACTGAAGCTACATGAACTATATAGAAGAGCCAGTTCCAAGTGTCTGTCTTTTATTTTAGTTTATTTGTAGTAGGGCTTTGAGTTGTACCTTTCAGCTTTCTTTAGAAGCATTATACTAAGTACTATAAGTGTAGTATTCAAGTTAGAGTTAACTTGAAATTGTCGCAGCAGTCTGAGGTTGGTTGCCATAAGGGTTAGAGGTAATCCTTAGGTTTACAAGAGTTTTATAAACGCTGTTTTGGCTTAGTGATTTAGTGAAGTATTGAAAAAAACTCCTACTAGGTAGTAGGTTATGATTTTTTCACCTTTTGAGCCGGGTGTTTTACACGTAAAAATACTTGTGTTCTTTACTTTCTGTATTTATTATTTCGCAATTGTTGTATAAGGAACACATAGGAGAATCAGGTCCTTTTATAATCTATGCACACAAATAATTGGACACCACACAAATCATCCCCCCCCCCCCACACACGCATCTCTTGTGTGGTAAGTATAAAACATCAATTGGTATTAGAGCAGGTTATCCTTAAAGAGGCTAACACCTTAGGAGAAGATCAAGATGAGTGCACCACCTAGAAATTGGGAAGGGCAATCCACTGCTAGGCAACCGCTCTTTATTGGCCAGTACTACTCTTGGTGGAAGAACAGAATGAGAGATCACATTCAACGAGAAGACTATGAGCTATGGGACATTGTCACCGATAGTCTACTAGCAACCTTGAAGAAAAATGCTGAAGGAGTAGATGTGCCAAAAACAAGAGCGGATTGCAATGTTGAGGAAATGAAGAAGTGGGAGAAGAATGCTAAAGCCAAGAAATGGCTTATTTGTGGGCTTGGTCCAGATGAGTACAACAGAATCCAAGATTCTTCCACTGCTAAGAAAATTTGGGACACACTGCAAGTGGCTCATGAAGTAACAACTCAGGTAAAGAGATCTAGAGGAACTCTACTGTATTCTCAGTATGAGAACTTTGTTATAAAGGATGGGAAAACCATTCAGGAGATGTACACAAGGTTCACTACATTGACAAATGAACTAAAATCTCTTAGAAGGATTATCCCTGAAGAAGTAAGAGTTAAGAAGATACTTACCAGGGTCTTGCCAATCACTGGGGAAAACAAGATCACTGCCATCAAAGAATCAAAGAACATTGCCACTCTCTCACTAGATGAATTGATTGGGAAAGGAGCTTGGCACTCAGAATCACTGAAGGTTCTGATCTAGAAGATGATGAAATGGATATGATCACCAAAGACTTTGAGAAGTACCTGAGGAGAGGAAAGGGTTCTTCAAGAAGTGGAAGCTATAGCAAGGCAAAAGCTCCTGAGAAGAAAACCAATGATGGCTGCTACAAGTGTGGAAAGACTGATCACCACATCAAAAACTATCCTTTGTGGGAAATTGAATGGAAGAAGGAAATAGATGAACGAATGAACCGGAAGAAGGAACAGATTCAACCCAAGAAAAGCAACAACAAAGGATCAACCAAGGCTATGGTTGCTGCTTGGGAAGAAAGCTCAGATGATGATGATGATGATGAACGAGCACTTATGGCCATTGGAGAATCCGATGAAGAAACTGCGGCAAGTGTCTTTCATCTCAAAGACAAGATTAAAATTTTTTCTAAAGAAATGTTATCCGAGTTACTACTAGAGCTAATTGATGAATCTAAGGATGTGAATAATGAAAAGGAACAACTGTCGAAAGAATGTGTGATTTCGAGAGACAAGTGCAAAAATCTGGAACTTAGGGCTTGTGAAACTAAAAGTGAAAATACTATGATGACGAACCAGGTTCATGCACTTGACACAATTGTCCTAGAACTTAGATCTGAAAATCTAAAATTGAAATTAGAAACAGGTAAAAAGACAGTTGATCACACACAACTCACTTTAGAAGAAAATGTAGGAAAAATAAAAGATGAGTTGTATAAGAGGGATGAACAGGTAAGAGTCCTAAAGGAGGATATGAACAAGGTCAAGCATGAGCTAGACATAACTTGTAAATGGAACAGGTCCTCTGATGCACTTTCATGGCTACAAGAACATCATAGTAGCAATAGAAGATTAATTGGCTTTGGGAACTCTGCACCTAAGTGGGATCCCAAAAGCAAGTATCTCACACTCCCTGAAAATAAGATTTGCACACACTGTGGTAACATTGGTCACTATATGAGTGAATGCACTACAAATAGAAGACAAGTCAAAAGAACAAAAAAATTGTTTAAGGTAAAAATAGGTAGCCAAGTTGAGCTAAAATGAATTTGATTTTTCCTTTTGCCTATAAAAAAGGGATCCAAACTAGTTTGGGTTCCTAAGACTAATCCCTGATTTCTTTTTGCAGGTCCAAATGAAGGGAAGAAGCCAAATATGGTACATGGATAGTGGCTGCTCAATGCATATGACATGAAGCAAGAACCAATTCCTTTAACTTGAGGACCTTAAAGGAGGTAATGTCTCCTTTGGAATTTGAAAGAAAGGTGAGATCATTGGAGTTGGAAAGGTAGGTATGACTGATTCTGATTCTATTGAGAATGTCTACTTGATAGATGGACTGAAGTACAGTCTAATAAGTGTATCCCAATTGTGTGATAGAGGTAACATGGTAGCCTTCACCTCTACAAAATACTTTGTGATTAATCTTACCACTGGCAAGATAGTTTTGCAGGGAAAAAGAGTGAACAACATATATGTTTTGGATATGTCCACACTTTCAGATAATGAACTCACTTTCTTAAGTGTGTTGAATAATTATCCCCTCCTTTGGCACAAGAGACTTGGACATGCCAGTCTAAGCCAACACAACAAACTAGTCTCCAAGGACTTGGTGATAGGTTTACCTAACATTAAGTTCAAGGAAAATAAAGTTTTTGAGGCTTGTGCAAGGGGGAAGAAGGTAATATCCTCTTTTAAAAGCAAAAAAATGGTAAGCACTAACAGGACGATGGAACTGGTCCATATGGATCTTTGTGGACCAATGAGAACATTGAGCGGAGGTGGTAAGAAATATGTTATGGTGTTTGTTGATGATTACTCTAGGTTTACTTGCACATTATTATTAACATCTAAAGATGAAGTATTTGACATATTCACTTCTTTTGTTAGAAAAACTCATGAACAACTAGGTAATCAACTTGCGTCAATTAGGTCTATTCATGGTACTGAATTTAAGAATGCTAAATTTTCTTATTTTTGTGATGAGCATGGCATAAGTCATAACTTTTCTACTCCTAGGACTCCACAACAAAATGGAGTAGTTGAAAGAAAGAATAGGACATTGGAAGAAATGGCTAGGAGTATGCTTCTTTTTAGTAAACTGCCTCATAGCTTCTGGGCAGAAGTTGTGAGCACTGCTTGCTACATCATAAATAGGTGCATGACTAGACCTCTTATTGAGAAGACTCCCTATGATTTACTTAAAGGGAGAACGCCAAATGTATCCCATCTTAGGGCATTTAGATGCAAGTTCTTTATGCTCAATAATGGTAAAGACTCCCTATATAAGTTTGATCCTAGAAGTGATGAGGGAGTATTCTTGGGATATTCTTCAATAGTAAAGCTTATAAGATTTATAACAAAAGAACTATGTGTGTAGAAGAAAGTGTACATGTGGTTTTTGATGAAACTAACATTCTTTCTGAGAGATAGGAACAGGATGATGAAGCAGTTGGGATGGTAAGAAACCCAAATGAAACCACAGCCCAGACTGAAGTTGCACCAGAGGAAGGAACATGTGATGGAACAGGTCCTTCCACCCGGGACAACCTGACAGGGGGAACTAAACAAAGAGGAATTGATCCTCAGACCTCGAGGGAACCTATCAATGAACCTGTTCCTCAGCAATAAAACATTGAAGGAACATCTAGGGGAAACCAGTTGGTTGTGAAACCTCACAAGTATCAATGTTCTCATCCCATTGAGAACATAATCACTAATCCAACCTCTGGAATGAAAATCAGATATTCTTTGAAGAATCTTTTTTCTTTTGATGATTTTTTGTCTCTTATTGAACCTAAAAATATTGCTGAGGCTTTGCAGGATGCAGACTGGGTGAATACAATGCAAGTTGATCTCAACCAATTTGATAGAAGTCAAGTTTGGCATCCGGTACCAAGACCCAAGGACAGATATGTAATTAGAACAAAATGGGTCATCAGAAATAAACTTGACAAAGATGAAACAATTATAAGGAATAAGCCAAGATTGGTGGTTCAAGGATATAGTCGAGAGGAGGGCATAGACTATGATGAGACTTTTGCTCCAGCTGCAAGATTGGAAGTAATTAAACTCCTTATAGCCTTTGCTGCTTCCATGGAATTCACTATCCATCAGATGGATGTCAAGAGTGCCTTCCTCAGTGTCTATATAAAGAAAGAAGTGTTTTGCAAGCAACTTTCAAGCTTTGAAAGCAAGGAATGTCCCGATCATGTGACAAGCTTGACAAAGTACTTTATAGACTCAAGCAGGCTCCAAGAGCATGTTATGAAAGACTGCCAAAATTCTTGCTTAAGCATGCTAAAAGAGAGGTAAAATTGACAATACTATGCTCTTGAAAGAAAAAGGTAAAGATCTCTTGGTAGTTCAAATATATGTTGATGATATAATTTTTGGAGTAACTACTAATAAGTTAAGTAAAGAATTTGCTAAACTAATGGGGAGTGTATTAGAAATGAGCATGATGGGTGAGCTAATTTTTTTTTAGGCTTACAAATTAAGAAAAATTCAAATAGAACTATGATCTACCAATAGAAGTATGTGAAAGAGTTGCTTTAAAAAGGTTTTAAATGGAAGACTCCAAAGAAATTGACACTCCTATAGCAACAGCCACAAAATTGGATATAGATGAACCTGGTTCATATGTTGATAAGAATTTGTATAGGGGAATGATGGGATATTTGTTATATCTCACTTCTAGTAGACATGACATTATTTTCAGTGTAGGCCTTTGTGCTAGATTTCAGGCAAATACAAAGGAGTCTCACTTGACTGTCGTAAAGAGGATCTTGATATACCTAAAAGGCACCACTGACCTTTATCTGTGGTATCCAAAAGGTAGTAATTTCAACTTAGTGGGATATGCTAATGTTGATTATGCAGGTTTTCTTGTGGATAGAAAGAGTACTTTAGATATGGCACACTTTCTTGGCTCATGTCTTGTGTCTTGGGCCACCAAAAAACAACATTATGTGGCCTTGTCTACTGTTGAAGCTGAGTATGTAGATGCTGCCTCATGTTGTGCTCAATTGTTGTGGATAAAAAAGAAATTAATGGACTTTGGAATTGATGTAGGTTGTATCCCCATCTTTTGTGACAACACCAGTGCAATTAGAATGACCAAGAACCCGGTTCATCATAAAAGAACTAAGCACATAGATGGTAGGCATCACTTTTTGAGGGACAACTATGAAAATGGTTTAATCACTGTGGAATTTTGTGCTACTGACAAGAAAATAGCTAACATCTTCACAAAAGCTCTAAGTAAAAATCACTTTGAAGGGAACATGTTAGAATTAGGGATGATTAAGATCATCTAAAAGGAACTAGTTCTAACTTAAAAATTGGTTAGATAATTTATGAATTTTGTACACAATTAGATTAGATTTTGCTCAGTCTCATACTTTCACTAGTATACTCTTGTACCATGTACTAAAATGTCTCATTAATCTCTAATGATATTATCTTTATTTTCTTGAAAAATTCAGACTTACACAAGAGAATTCTCAGTGAAGAACCTAGTTCATCAAGATTACATGGTATGTACTCTCCACTCAGCATATTTTGAAATAATTGTATTTGGATCATGATCAAAAGGAGAGTCCCATTTAATCCTAACCTCCCTCAAGCGTATCCGGTACAAAAAGAACCAGTTTTACCCAAAGAGAGTCTCCAACACGATAATTGCCTAGATTCTAGGGAAGTCTCTAACGTCTTTTCAAACTGACTCCCAGTTTGATTAGACTCTTGAGCTTCTGAAAAGATGTCGTTACCCAATTAAACTCTCTTTTGAAAAGTTGCTGCAAAGGGAAAGAAGAAAGTGAGTGAACCTGTTGAGGTAGTTGAAATTGAGGAGATGGACATGGCTCTTCATGATGAAAATAAGGCAGAGGAGGTGGAGGTTATGACTCCAAAGGCAAAGAAAATAAAGACCTCCAAAAAGAAGTCACCTTTAAAGAATGTTGATGCAGAGCCTTCTACTCTGTCAAAAATAACCATGTTTGCCAGAAAATCTAGAAAAGTGCAAATAGTGGAGGAAGAAGAATGTGAAGTAGAAGAGGAATCTGATGAAGAGCAGGACAGGATGGTTAAGTTTGGAAAAAGAACCATCTTGATTTTTGAAGGGTAGACTCCTCAGGGACTTGGAGAAGGAAGGCATGATGATGCTGCTGGAAAAACTACATCTGCAAGGTTGGAAGGACATAGTCCTTCAGATGGACGGAAGGCTTGCCTAAACTGAGATTGTGGAGTTCATGGCAAATTGTGAGATCAAAAATAGCAGAGTCACTAGTGTGGTGAAGGGGGTGACTATGACCTTTGACGACAAGGAATTGGGAGAGATTCTGGGAGTACCTGCTGAAGGGTACAATGATTACAAAAAGCTGAAATGACCAAGCCTAGAAAACCTTCCCACCTCACTTGCCATTACAAGGAAGTTTGTTGACAATGAGGAAGAGCTTTAGCCCAAGGCTGTATACAAAAGCGAGATGAAACCTCCCCACAAAGTGCTGTTTGAATTTGTCAGCAATGTCGTGTTGCCTATGCAAGAAAGAAGGCACATTGCAACCTTCATGGACCTAGTCCTTATGGAATGCCTGGATAGTGGGAGGCAGATCAATTGACCTTGGTTTATCATCTAGCTTCTTAATAGGGTTCTAACCAGCACTAAAACTCATGCCATACCCTATGGTTTCACTCTCATGATTGTACTCGCTCACTTCAAGCTACCCCTCAAGAAATGGGATGTTAGTACTAGAAAAGATCACATTGGGGCCAACACATTGACTGCATGTGACTATGAAGTCCACACTGCTCCCAAAGAACCTGGTTCATCCAAGAAGGTGCCTGTGAACAGCAAAGTGAGAGCCTTGGTATAGGAGAGTGGGGCTAAGGATGCTGAGATTAAGAGGTAGAAGAAGAGGCTAGCTGAAGCAAAAATTGAGAGGGATGCTCTCAGGGCTGAGATTGCATACGAGAAGGAGAAGAATGAAGGCATTATTCATGATATGTTGAAGCTGCTTTAGGCTAGAAATCAAGAACCTGGTCCTTCCCAGCCTTGAAACCTTCCTAGCCTAGTTAGACAAACCAGTGACCTGAATGGGACCTTTTTTGTTCTTTTTGCTCATGATGCAGCACCTTTATATTCTATGCTTTATGGATGACTTGTATAATTGATAGTCAATTGTTTTTGTGCTCTAAATATTTGTTGATGCTTCTTAGATAGCTAATATAATTAGATTGATAAATGATGCTTGACTCCATGATTTCATTTGAAGTAGTCCTATTGGCCATGAGTGACCTCTATTAAAATCTGGATATCTAACATAATTATGTAACTTTTCGATGATGCCAAAAGGGGAAAGATAGGTTGTGCTTTTTTACTTTGGACTGTAATGTTTATAACCTAATGAACCTGGTCCTTGATGATTTGTGGCTTTTAAATTTAAAGTGTTCTAACATTATGTTGATGTTGAGTTGAGTTGAAAGAGGTCTTATGCTTATGAAAAGCACATAGTTTGTCATCATCAAAAAGGGGGAATGTATTGGCCTAAGTAAGCTTATTTTGATGATTGACAAAGGAACTCAAGCACGAATCAGGTCCTTACACAGTGTACACAGACATAGGCAGATTCGAGCACAAGGCATGCGCGTGAAGGAGATAAGCTTAACTGGTTATATCTGATACCTCTTTAGCAAAAAGGTTACATAATTGATAAGGAGAAGGACTCCTTACTCAAAGAGAACTCTATCCTAGATAATGGAGGTTAAAGATAACTAGAACTCTTCCACCAAGGAAGAGTAAGGAATTAGAACTCTAGTTAATCTTTATTTACTAACTCTCTATATATCAGTTGTGTTATCTTTTATAGGTGACGCAGAAACGCTGAAGTAAAATGAAAGTTGAGAGCAAACTAGCAAGGTATTTTGCAAGCAATTCCTATGTGATTCAAGTATGCGAACCTGAAGCTACATGATCCACAGAGAAGAACCAGTTCTAAGTGCCTGTCTTTTATTCTAGTTCATTTGTAGTAGGGCTTTTGAGTTGTACATTTCAGCTTTCTTTAGAAGCATTGTACTAGGTACTTTGAGTGCAGTATTCAAGTTAGAGTTAACTTGAAGTTGTCGCAACAGTCTGAGGTTGTTTTTCACAAAGGGTTAGAGGTAATCCTTAGGTTTACAAGAGTTTTGTAAATATTATTTTGGTTCAGTGATTAGTGAAGTGTTAGAAAAAATTCTACTGGGTAGTAGGTCCTGATTTTTTTACCTTTTGAGCCGGGTATTTTTCACGTAAAAATACTTGTATTTTTTACTTTATGAATTTATTATTCCACAACAGTAGTATAAGGAATACATAGAAGAATCAGGTCCTTCTATAATCTGTGTACACGAAAAATTGGATACCACACAAATCATCACTCCCCCCTCTTGTGTTGTATTGAAGTATAAAATATCATCTTCAATCTAAAGGTTTTTATCCTAGTCGCAATGATTACTCTTTGTTTACTAAGCTGGTTGATGGTTCTTTAACTGTGATTGCTATGTATGTTGACGGTCTTCTAGTTGTTGGGGATGATTTGACTGAAATTGACAACCTTAAACATTTTCTGGATACTGCATTTAAGATTAAGGACCTTGAGGAAATTTATTCTTTTCTTGGTTTGGAAATTACTAAAGAGCATTCTTTTATTCTCATTAGTCAACATAAGTTCATTGTGGACCTGCTTTCTAAATTTCACGGTTTTGATGTCTTCTCTGTGGTGGCTCCCCTTGATCCACATGTGAAATTGTCTGCTGAATTGGGTGATCTTTTGCCTGATTATTTTTTTAATTGTATTCTTTCTATTCAAGAAATTTGACCCCCCCTCAATGTACAGAATGCTTGTGGGAAAACTCAATTATCTTCAACACACTAGATCTGATTTGTCTTACACTATTCAACATTTAAGTCAGTTTATATCAGCACCCAGAGTTCTCATTTAGATGTTGGTTTGCATGTGCTTAAATACTTGGCTGGTACTTCGCATTTAGGTTTGCATCCTTTTGCTGCTTCTGATTTTTCACTTCTAGGTTATTGTGACTCTGACTGGGCTAGTTGCAGTGATTTTAAGAAGTCAGTTAGTTGCTTTTATTTTATTTCTTGGTGCATGCACTGTCTTTTGGAAATCTAAGAAACAACCTACTATTGCATTGTCTTATGCTGAGGCAGAGTATAGAGCATTACGTCTGTTGGTTGCAGAGATCACCTGAATTCTGAGGTTGCTTGGTAAACGTGGGGTTCCTTATCTCTCACCTGTTGATGTATTATGTGACAATCAAGCTGCCGTTCATATTGCTAAAAATCCTGTATTTCATTAATGGACCAAGCACATTGAGTTGGATTATCATTTTGTGCGCAATGTTGTGTATGCTGGGGTCATCAGTCTTCATTCCATTTCAACTACTTCTTAATTGGCTAATATCTTCACTAAGTCTTTACCAGGGATTCAACAACATGACATTATTTGCAGGCTTAGAATGGGTTCCCCTTCCAGGTTGCGGGGGGGGGGGGGGGGTGTTAGATCGGAATCTGATAATTCATAACCCAACATACAACAGTCCGTCTCAAAGCAGCGGCAACCCACAAATAACAAATAAGTAGACACAGATCTGTTTGTATTTAAAGGGTGTGACTCGACCCAGTTGTACTTATAAATATATATACATAATAATTAGATTCATATAGAGACTAATGTTCATTTTATATCAAACTAACAGACTCTCAGATATTTTTCTCTCTCGTTTCTTCATTGTTTCCTTAAGGATTTTCTTCTCTAGAAGGTTGTATGTCGAATCTCAATTTTGAATGTTTACACATCTCATCAGGGACTTAGAACCACTACTATGTTTTTTCTCAACCTGTTAAGCTTCTCTGATGCAGATTGTGGTGGTTGTCCACTTACTCGGCGATCGACGACTGGAATTTATGTGTTCCTTGGTCCAAATTGTGTTCATGGTCTTCTAAGAAGTAGAGTACAGTTGCAAAATTAACTTTCAAAATGTAGTACCAATCGTTAGCTTCTTTAGCTGCAGAACTCAGTTGAATCACATACATTCTAAGAGACATCGGTGTTTCATTAGGGGAAAACCTTCTTCTTCATGCTTGTACCAAATATGTCAAGCTTGACTATCACTTTGTTAGGGGAAAAGTAGTCCAAGGCACCATGATTACCATGTTCATTGCATCTTAGCATCAAATCACAGATATTTTAAAATAAGCCAATGTCCAAGACTCAGTTTCGCTACTTCAAGTCCTAGGTTGGAGTTGTGGATCTCCCCACCTCCAATTATGGGGGGGGGGGAGGGGATGAAAGATCACATGCCATAACCATGAGTATGCCTTGTGCTTGAAAGAAGCTCACAGCTTCATTCACAATTGCCTCATTCTCTTCAATCCATACTCCCTCACTATTTGGTATTCACTTTAGTTGTAACCTCTTTCTCCTTCCATTCAATAGGGCATGAAATAATTTGGTGTTTCGATTTCCATAATTGAACCATGTCATGCCTGCTTTTTGTTTTCAAAACTCTTCCTCCAAAGCCAATAATTTAAACAGTTCTGCTTGTACATTTTGTAGTCTTTGTCTATTCTGAAGAGTAGGCTGCAATTCAAATTGTGCTTTGTAAACCATTACCACCTCCTCAAGGTTTGATATCTTTTGAAAAATGTCTCCATATGTAGCTTTGCTCCAGTGAGCCTTCTTCAACTTCTTCAATTTGTAATTGAAAAACACAAAAGGATTTTGCGTGAAAATCCGCATGCTAGTTTTCCTGAAAGCTTTTATGTTTAACCCTGATGTTTGGAAATCCGAAGGACTTCTTTATGGGAATAACATCAGTATTTGCCATGATCAGCAAAGGGCAATGATCCGACCCTATCTTTGATAGATGAGTGACTTCTAACATTGCCACATCTGTTGAAACTCATTATTTTAGAAGCACCTATCCAATCTCTTAAATATGCAGTCTTCTTCAGCTGTTCCATTCCACCAAGTGTATATGCTGCCCTCGAAGCCCATATCAGCTAGGTTACATGTGTTCAGGTAGTGTTTAAAATCATCTACCTTATTATTTGAGACTGTCAGACATCCAAATTTTTGTTCTTCATCCCATGTCACATTGAAATCCCCACCTACAATCCAAGGCAACCTCATATATTGTGCTAGATAATATAAAGAATCCCAAAGTTCAATTCTATAAATTGCATCACACCCAACATACACCAATGCGAGAATGAATTATTTGTTAGTTTCTCTATCAAAAAGCTTCAGAGTAATTTGTTGTTCCAAGTGATGCAAGATACTGATATCACATCTATCATTTACAAAAGCCCACACTTTGTTAGAGACATTAACAAGAGCTTGAGCAAACCCAATCTTTCGCTTGTACTTCTCTATTTTCCTGGACTGCTGCATTGGCTCCATAAGTCCTATGAATTGAAATTGATATTTCCTATGCATTGTGATGAGCCTCTCAAAATCTCTCTTGGTCTTAATAGATCTAATATTCCATATAAGCGCATTCATTATTTGATATCGGATTTAGATACAGTTCTTCTTGTTTGCACCCCAGTAACTTGAACTCCTGGTATCTCCTTTGCTTGATTCTTTCTTCCTCTGCCATTTAATTTGGTTTACTCAATATGTCTAGGCGAAAGATCACTTGTCAAGCAGCATTCATAAAATTTTCTTTAATAAATTCCTCATCTAGGTCCCTTCCTACATTTGCCAAATAGTCCTCCTGCTCTTTGGGTTGTTCTTGTAACACCATTTGATACTTTGTAGGCTTAACGATTAAACTCTTATTCACATTCTCCTTCAACACCTGACCAATTGGTGCAACTGATCTTTTAGCAATTACTGCATTCCCAATTTTCTCCCGTGGCACCAAAGTCTTCTTTGGAAGATCTGTAGAGCTAGGTGGCATACATTGTTGCAATCCACCTTCCATTTCCTTGCAATGGTGGATCATGTCTGCATCGTGAGGTTGACATGTATCAATTGGATCAGTCATCTTTGTGCTTTCCTTATTAGGGTTCACTGTAGCTAGACTATGGTCTATTATCGGGCTTTGACTAGGGTTAGGGTTCACATCAAGATTAGGGTTCTGATTTTGTTCTCCTGCATTGTGCTTGATTTGGTGCTTTCTTTGTACCTGACCATCAATAAACTTTGTTAAATTCTCTATGGACTGCACTTTAGCTCTCTTATCATTAACACTTTGCTCCTCTTCTCCTTGTTCCCCATCTTCAATTTCATCATCTACATCATTTTCTGCATGAAACTCACTCTCTTCTGATTCCTATTAGATCTTATCACACCATAATCTACCCCCAATGAAGTTAATCTTGTCATTCACCTTCTTTATCTCATCAATCATTATTGTATCAATGGGCATCTCTTGACAGGACTGATCAGTCGTGACAAGGTTATTACCAAAAGTTCTGTTTACCCACTGGGAAGTGGATTCCTTTTCCTTTGCTTCTTCAATCCTTACTTCATTAGGATTCGCATTTGTAACTCCTTTGAAAGCCCTATTCCCAGTTGAATCAGGGCAATACACAATAGCTGCCATATTCAATTTCCTAGTAATTTTTGGAGTATGTTTAGGGCTTTGATTTTCATTAACCTCTTCCACCAATGCTAACTGGTCATCAGCTTCTTTCTGCCCTCTTCAACCTCTTAAATTGAAAATTTATTATTCGTTTGCACTTGTTGAACTACCACGTTATTAGTTAGAACTATTTTCTTTCCAATTCCAACTTGCACCTCATCCTGTTTGGCATTCTTTACACGGTTATCCCTAACCTCCTTTCATTGTTCTCCATCCTTACCCACAACCTTGCCACTGCTAATAATCATCACTGGAGCCTTGACATTACCTTTAATTTCCTCTTGTATAGTTCGTTTGTTTTTATTGTTTTCCATCAATTCAGTATGTAACCTCCAACAATCTATCTCGTGATGCCCTTGCAATTTACACTCCTAGCAGTACTTGGGTAAAAAATCATATTAAATTTTCACCCACTTCGTCCTTATCTCACCTGTAACTTCATTCTCTATATCCATACGTACCGTCTTCGGTAAGTTTACTAGTAGATCAACTAGTACCTTTACCCTTGCACAACTTGGTCGAGTTTTGTTAATTGTAGCCAGATCAAGATACATTGGCTTCCCCACGGCTGAAGCTAATGAGAATAAACATTCTTTGACAAAGTAAGTTGATAACAAACTTGGAAATGAAATCCAAACTATAGCCATTGGTGTTTCTTCTCCTTCTCTGAATTTAGCATCATATATAAGCGGCCTCATTTGGTATTCATAACCATCCTTAGCTTTAATATAATAAGCACTTTTTGACGTAAGGTTTATGAAATCTTCCCATAATGTCAATCTAATTAAAACATGCCTATCTCTCAAAAAACCAATGTTACATTCACCTTTGACACCGCATTGAACTGGAATAATTCGACGTAACTCTTGAAGTTCTGGCCAACCATAGGATAACTTACCACCAAATGCGTATTGCAGACCTTCAATGATATTCATTCTATCAACTTCTGCTTCTGTGAATGTAGCACCACAAAAAATTTCGAAGTTCTTAAGCGCTATTAATAAAGTTAATTTGTGCTAATTATATTATTTTATGTGCAGACGAGGGCTATTAATTTGATGGATATTAATTGGATATGATAATAAGTGTACAAGGCATATTATAAGTGATGTGGGGTCTAAGGAGAGTCCTAAGTCTAAGCCAAGTTGGAAAATTACATGATACATTAAAGTTCTAAATGATTACGCACAAGACAAAACTTTGGACGAGCTTATCTACATATATATAAGGGGTTATGTGATGAACAACCTATAAAATGAAATATCTTCGAATTTAGTTTCTAACTCTTCAAACCGTTTGTCATTTGGACACTCCTACAAGACGTTATGACCAAATTGCCAAAAGCTCGCAGAATGTGACACTACCGCGCCGCCCCATGCGGTGCGCCTGTGGGGATTTCTAGAACACTTTAAAATTTCATTTCTAGGCATATTTGTCACTACTGCGCCGCGCCCCACGGCGCGGCTGTGCAATTTTTGGGGTTTTTATAACCCGACCCCATTTTAATAAATAGCCTTTGGGGCTTTATTTGGGACGATTTTCTGGTGAGTCTAGAGAGAGAAGGAGAAACCCTAACCTCCCAATCATCCAATCTTTAAGAATCAAGAAAGTCAATCACTAGATTATCCTTCATCCGGGTAAGTCCTACTTCTAAGCTTTCATACAAGAGGTTATGAGTTCAAATATATTGTGGGGTTGGAAATAGGCCATGCATGTTACACAAAGTTGTAGTATATGGAGTTAATGAACCATTTTGGGTAGTTTCTTTCTGAAATTGGTTGAGGCAGTGGCCTTCGTGCTCGCGAGAGGGTAGATGCGTTCGCGTAGAATGGGAGGCCAGTTGAGGGCATTAGGCTTTTAGCCTTCGCGATCGCGAGAGGGAGACCGTACTCGTGTTGGATCAGGGGTGTTGTGAATCATGTTCGCGATCGGGATCTCACATTCGCGTAGGGCATTTCTAGGGCATTGATTGGTTGTGCTCCGCGATCACGAATTTGGTCCCGCGATCGCGAAGGGCATGTCTGGGCAGACTATAAGTACTCCATTTTTTGAGAGTTTGGATTTTTAGATATAGAGTTCGGATTTGGGCGATTTTGGAGGGGATTTTCACGATTCAGATTGGGGTAAGTGTTTTTGAATCATATTTGTTCATCATTCATGATTTCAACCTTGATTTTAGCATTTAATTGGTGAATCTAAGTGAAGAAATTGGGGATTTTAGTAAAAAAAAAAATTTAAATATAAATTGATGATTTGAGGGTCGATTTGAGGTCGGATTTGGATGAAACACACATATTTGGACTCGTTTTGGAATTGGTGTTCGTAATTTGCGAGTTACGACGGGTTTCAGAGTTTGAGCCCGGGGTAAACTTTTTGGGTTGACTTTTTTATTTTCGATAAGGATCTTAGCTTTATTGTTTGGGGTTGTTTTCTATGGCTTTTATTGATATTATTAAGTTATTTTGGCTAGATTCGAGTCGTCCGGAGGTTGATTCATGCGGGAAGGGCTTATTAGAGAATTGATTTGGTTTGCCTGAGGTAAGTATCTTACCTAAACTTGGTTAAGGCACTAGTTGCCTGAGTTATATGTGATAGCTACATGTACTGGTGGCGTGCATGTGTGGGGTTGGGCCTATGTGTGTGCACCGAGGTATTTTTCACGCTCGTGGTAGTGTTTAGGCTATGATATGACTTGGATTGGTTGTTAAGCTTCATATTGTGGTGACTCTTATATTTGTACTCATGTTGTAAACTATTTGAGCCACGTTTGAGGTTACATAGAGGTAAATCTCCTGATTGAACCTGATATTTGTTGCTTCTGTGATGTAATTACCAGATTTGAGCTATGATAGCACACTTTGCACATGCATACACCTTAGCATGTCACTTATACCATTCCAGGAGTATGAAATTTGATATCCATTGATCATGTACATGTATTCCTATATATATGCTTTTTGTGTGATATGGTTTGGAGTGGTAGCACTAGACCACGCCGTGCGGATTGTGATAATGAGCTTGTGACTACGCCGGGCAGATTGTGATATTGAACATGTGACCACGTCGGGCGGATTGTGATATTAAGCATGTGACCACGCCGAACGGATTGTGATTTTGAGCCTGTGACCACGCAGGGCAGAATATGGTTATTTGTACATAACTTAATCGTGCAATGTGTGAATATGGATCCATCCCCCTAGGGTCACCCTCTCATGTGCCTTCTTCATAGTGTACATGTGGTTTGAGGAAACTAAACAATGGTTTGGTACAATTATAGAAATTCTGAGGAAAGGTTGGCCAGTATTTGATTTGGTTATTCCATTTCATCTTTACTTCCAATTTACTTGGTTGTTTACCTGATTTTTTTGCATATCTTCTTCATTGTTAGGTTGTTGACTGAGCAGAGCACTTTAAGTAATTGTGTGCCTCAAGGTAGTTATTGTTGTGGTTCATGACTTGTTCATATTATTGTTCTATACTTATCGGAATTATAAACTATAAAGGTGATTAGCGAGCGCCATTTATAATTCTTGCTTCTACTACCTCGCCGAGGTTAGTTATGACACTGCTGAGTGCATGAGTCGGTTATACTCATACTACACTTTGCACTTAATTGTGCAGATCCAGGTGGTAGACCGAGCCACCAGTAGTTGAGGTTTATTGTTGAGTTTGTCATCCGAGAGATGAGGTAGAGCTGCATCTCGACAGCAGCCTTTGCATCTCTTTCCATTTTTGTACTTTTGTCTTTATTTGAGACAGTATTATTATTTAGCGTTTCCGACTTGTATTTCCGTTTTAGAGCTCATGACTCTATATTTACCAGTTCTGGAGGATTTGTTATGCATAAATGTGGTTGTTTGTGTTAATTGGCCTTTGAATTGTTTTATTTCTGTTAATTCGGTATTTATATTTCACTTTTGTTTTGATTGGCTTGCCTAGCAAGTTAGTTAGGTGTCATCATGACCGGTTGGTTGTTTTTCGGTCGTGACACAAGTCGTAGTCAAAAACCATCGCAAACTCTTCCTAACCCATTTGCACCTAACTAAATCATCAAAACTAATTCCCTCCAACACAACCGAGTCATGCAAACTGCCAAACCCAAACGTATTACCACAAAGCATCTATAAAGCCTTATCATACAAAGGAACCGATCATTTCTATTACTATATTGATCCAATCCACTGCTAAGCTGACCCAACTTCTTTAGATTCCTCTTGACTTACCTTCTAGATGGCATGTCCCTTTCTCAACACACTATGTACCTCAATCAATACTCATCCCAAGTGATCCTAATATGAACTATGTCATCTTAAGACTCGTGCACCACTTCATTCCGTCTAATGTACCCACTAGTACCTCAGACTGAAATACCTACTATGAAGATACCTTCTGTGAATCCTAAGTTGTCCCTCTCATCACTCTAATATTGCAATGTATAATTAATAACGATATAGAAATATTGCAATTCGTGGCACCATCCAATGCAAATTTCAAATCCTAGACATACACAAATCCGGGAACCCTTAAATACCACATATGAATCTCATTAGAACCTTCTCGAGAATTATACAATCTACTCTAATGTCCAATGCATAGCCAGTCGAGTTGTACTCCATTAGCACACCAATACTTTAAGAAGCAACCCCATTTTTAAGCAATCCAGTAAATCCCTTCTCCTTGCGCGCTACATCAAAAACGGGTATCAAACCTGAGTAACTCCACAACTTTTATGTAGCAATAAAGCATATTACATCCTGTATCCATCAAATTCCTTGCTTGCATCATCTTCAAAGTCATCCTCTTCAAGACATAATTGATCCACAAGTATGCCTTAGTCCAAGGACCAATGTAACACATAACCAAGCATTTCGATCGTCGATAGTCGAATCCCCCACTTGGCTCGAAGCAACAAAATACCTCATATGATAAACTACAATATTCTTCCTTAATAATTGCCATGATCTCGTACAGTCATCCAGCCGAATCTCCTCATAAGCTCATGCAGCACTAGTCATCACACCTTTCAAATCATCCGCCAAGTGAAAACGCATCCTTGTGATAGTCATGCGAACTTATTCAATTGATCCAAACTCTAATCATAGAATATACATCCCAATGCATAGAAAGAAAACTCTTCATAGAAACCTCATAAGAATCACACAACCTAAAACCTTCTCGCAAAGAATAACCCACCAGCTTAGCCTTAAATCGACACCTTTCTATGATATACCCATGGTGACAACCACTTATGCAATCAATTAATCTTTCTGAGTCTACATTCGTAAACAAGATACAAAAATATACTTTATTCCAGAAATGAACAACTAAAAGTTCCATCAACATACTCAAAACTCAAGATTGCATTGCGTATCAAGATTATAATCAAGCATCCATATTCCCTTCGTATCCCAAGCTTCCCGTCACATCCACACTATCTAAGCATATTCCTCAGTCACATAATACTCACGACATAGCTACTCGCAACTCACTGAACCATCAATTCTACTCCTAGGGACACTACTGGACATAAAAGTCCAAAGGCACATAGTCACACAACTAAATCTACCGAGCACACGCTTCGATCTACACTTGGCCTCAAGTCCTCCAGACTGGCCTACCTTCACAGCACAGAAGTACATCTTGCACCTCATCCACGGCATCACAAGTCGTCGGCGCACAGCTGATACCGAGTGCTCAATATCATACACGAGTGAATGGAAGAAAAATCGAAGATACAAGTTTCAAGCTGAATTGAAGACGCACCATAAAGAAAAAAGAAGGTTATATATCCTAAATGCCCTGTAGCCTCTCAAAGATAAGTATGGATATCATCATACCGATCTGAAAGGCTCTACTAAGCACATGTTCATGACTCGTACAATCTATGAACCTAGAGCTCTGATACCAACTTTTCACGACCCAAAATTCCTCCAAGTCGTGATGGCACCTAACACAACATGCTAGGTATGCCAAACAACAAATAACACAACTCGAATAAAATATCACCAAAAATCAATGAATAAAATAGCTTAATTCTATACCATATACGAAGAATTGGTAGTACAAGTCATGAGCTATTAAAATTAAGAATATAACTCTAGTACAATGAAATAGTACAACATTAGTTTGAAGCTTACATAAGCTAGATTATAAGTCCTAAACTACCATGAACAAGCAGTAGCTTGAATCTAGATTGCCGGTACAACTTCAATACTAGACTATGTCATCCACAGCAATTAAGCTCCAAGATCTGTACGAAAGGTGCAGAAGTCGAGTATGAGTACAACCGACCATATGTACTCAGTAAGTATCCTGACTAAACTTGGTAAAGTAGTGACGAGGTTCTAGGTCAAGGATACTCAATTTACATAACATGTACAGATCAATAGCCTACATATATTCCCAGCAACAATATCAAAATCTAAACCTGTAGTCCAGATAAGGCCATCGTTGCACATAGAAATGATATGCACAAGCATTGTAAACAACTAACAATTCAGCATATAAGGAAGATACGCATTTGATATAAAACAACTCATCAACAATTGCATATAGAGAAGATATGTGTAAGTATCAAATAACTGCCATCATTTTCATATAGAGAAGATATGCTTGAATAAATATGTAAAGTTACACGGACTAGCATATAGAGTAGATATGTAGCGTGAATCACTTCGACAAGTAAAGCAGCATATACAGAAGATATGCATAAAAAATATGTATACATTCTAGGGCGAGCATATAAAGAAGATATGCACTAAAAATCATGTTACATCCAAGGAGCTTGCAAATAGAGAAGAGATGCAAAGCTTATGATTCAAGAAGCTCACGTAGTCAAATGAACATATAAAGCATGCTAGCATGAAGCACAGTATCCAAAACAAGGCATAGTACAACCTAAAGACTACTCCGGTCATGAATCATACATAGCACCGTATATACGCTCGTCACCTTGCATATATGTCATTTCTCACACATCTAATTAGACAAATAAGGTCATATCCTAAGGTTTATTCCCTCAATAATATTAGGCGAGATACTTACCTCATCCGGGCTAGCCTTCAACCTCATATCACGTAGAAACCTCGCTCTACCACTCCAACCATGAAAATCCAAGCCAATCATTAACAAAGAAAGTAAAACAATGCTTTAGGAAGTGATCCTAATCCATAAAGTTTTGATCATTGAAGAATTCCCAAAAGGTCAATTGTCATGACCCAAACTCAACATGTCATGAAGGTGTCTATCACAGAACTAGGGAAGCTGACAATCACCAATAACTATACATTGTTAAATTGAAAAAAATGATGAATTAAGTTTAACAGTGAAAAATCTCATAAATAACCGATAAGAAATACCGCGACTCAATACAAAATCCTCCAAAATCCGGGTATCGCTGAGTACATGAGCTACTAAATATCAACATAGTCAAAACTTCTAATACAACTGTTTGGAAAGATAGAACAGTTCTAAATAAACTTAAAAGAAGGAGAGTCGAGGTTTGCGGATGCCAAAGCAGCTACCCCACAAGTCTCCAAGCAAAAAAATGCTCTAAGTCTAGCAACCACCGTGCCCAGAAGTACCTAGATCTGCACACGAAGTGCAGAGTGTAGTATAAGTACAACCGACCCAATGTACTCAATAAGTAACTGGACTAACCTTGGGCTGAAAGCAATGACGATCTCAGATAAGGTACAGTCCAACTAGATAATAACAGCATAGATATGACAGAAAATGACAGTAATAATTCAGAGAAAATCTCATAATCAGTTATACACAGTACAGAAAAGTAGGCATGCTTTCATGTTTGACAATTTAGGCTCAATACAGGTAAATATACCAAGTATAGCTAACACGAGGAATATTACATCTCTATGTCTACATGTCAAATATGCATGTCACTTGTAATGCAACACGATGATAAAACTCATATACTTATGATCTCGGAGTATTCAAACTCACTCAACACGCTCAATCACTCGGCACTCCCAATCACTCAACACTCTCAATCACTCGGTACTCGCACTCAACACTCAACGGTACCTACGCTCACTGATGGTATGTCAGACTCCGGAGGGGCAGATCCTGCCCAAGTGATAATATAAGCCAATATGGCATGTTGTGGTGTGTAGCCCGATCCCATCAAAAATATCACTCACAATCAGGCCCTCGGCCTCACTCAGTCATCAACCTCTACAATCTCTCAAGCTCACAAATGTCATGCCAATCAGCCAAAATAATTATACATGATCTAACAATAAATGATAATAGAAACTGAGATATGATATTCAAATGATGAATGCGACTGAGTACATAACTGCAACTTAAAAAAATAACTCAACAACAGAAAAGACCTCTATGGGTCCCAATAGTACCAGCATTTAGCCTAACATGATTTCAAACATGGATCACAACTCAATATTTTTGAACACATGGAGATTACATGAATAACATAAAGTTTGGGTAACTACACTGTTGCACGGAATCAACCAAGTCACAATTACTACGGTGCACGCCTACACGCCTATCACCTAGCATGTGCGTCACCTCAACATCAACTACATAACACGTAATTTAGGGATTCATACCCTTAGTATCAAGTTTAGAAGTGTTACTTACCTCAAACCGCGCAAATCCCTACTCAGACAAGCCTGTGCCTCACAAATCGGCCTTTGAACTACTCGAATCTAGTCACAAATAACTTAATACAATCATTACAAGTTATAGCAATCAATTCCATATGATAAAGCGAAGTTATTTAACAAAAGTTAAAAAGCCAACCCAAAAAGTCAATCTCGGCCTCATGTCTCGGAATTTGACAAAACATAAAAAATTTGAACACCCATTCAACAACGAGTCCAACCATATCAAAATCACCCAATTCCGACCTCAAATCGCCACTCAAATCCCCAAATTTTACTCTCCAATACATGGGTCAAAATCCCAAATTTTCACCTCAAAAACACCAAATATATGGCGAAATTCAATGAGTATTCAATATAAATGAATAGAACTGATCAAAAGTTGCTTGCCTCTTGAAATCTAGTGAAACACCTCTAAAACATTTCATCTAACCGAGCTTGCAAAGTCCACAAATGAAGAAATCGTGGAACCCTTTCGAATTAATACATTGCCGGTGCTTTCGCACCTGCGTCCATCATCCGCTTTTGGGGAACCGCATTTGTGGTGAAAGCTCTGCACCTGCGGAACTCACTTAACTTCGGCTACACTGCTTTGCGCCCCCAAGGCCGCATCTACAGAAGCACTTCTGCGCCCAAATGTCCGATTCTGCGGAAACACCTAACCTCCGCAAGCCTCACTAAATTCCGCTTCTGTGACCTCCCTTTTGCAGAAGCGAATCCACACTTGCGGACCTCCTCTCACATTCTCCCCCTCCTAAACAAATGTTCATCCTCGAACGAGTCTGGAATCATACATGGAGTCACAAATAGGTGTGGATATCTGCTCTGCATCTCCCGCTCGGTCTCCCAAGTAGCCTCCTCGATTGGCTAACCTCTCCACTGTACTTCCACTGAAGTTATATTCTTCGACCTCAACTTTTGAACCTGCCAATCCAAAATAGCCAGTGGCTCCACATCATAAGTCAAATCCTCGTCTAACTAAACTGTGCTGAAGTACAAAACATGAGACGGATTGCCGAAATACTTCTAAAGTATGGAAACATGAAACACTGGATGAATGCATGATAGACTAAGTGGCAATGCAAGCTTGTAAACCACCTCTCCAATCCTATGAAGCACCTCAAAAGTGCCAATATACTAAGGGATCAACTTGTCTTTCTTCACGATCCTCATAACACCCTTCATGGGCAAAACTCTGAGCAATACCTTCTCCCCCACCATGTAGGGAACATCACGAACCTTCCAATCGGCGTAACTATTCTGTCTAGACTGTGTTGTGTGAAGCCGATCCTAAATCAACTTAACCTTTTTCAAATCATCCTGAACCAAGTCAGTACGCAATAGCCTAGCCTTTCCCGCTCAAACCAACCAACCGTAGGCCTACACTGCCTCCTATACAAAGCCTCATATGGAGCAATCTGAATACTCGATTGACAGCTGTTATTGTAGGCAAACTCTGTAAGTGGTAGAAATTGATCCCAAGAATCCCCGAAATCCATGACACAAGCACGTAATATACTCCAATATCTAAATGGTTCGCTCGAACTATCCATCCATTTGAGGATGGAATGTTGTACTCAACTCAACCCGTGTGTCTAACTCTTGTTGCACTGCTCTCCAAAATTACGATGTGAACCGTGTGCCCCGATATGAAATAATGGACAAGGGCACACCATGAAAGCGAACCATCTCACGGATATAGATCTCAGCCAACCGCTCCGAAGAATAGCTAGTCCCAACTGGAATGAAATGTGCGTACTTAGTCAACCGGTCCACAATCACCCAAATAGCATCAAACTTCTTCAAAGTCCACGGAATCCCAATTACGAAGTCCATGGTGATACGCTCGTACTTCCACTTGGGATTCTCAAGCCTCTTAAGCAAACCGTCCGGCCTCTAATGCTCGTACTTCACCTGCTGACAATTTAAGCACCGAGCTACAAACCCCACTATATCTTTCTTCATTCTTCTCCACCAATAGTGTTACCTAAAGTACTAATACATCTTCACAACACCTGGATGAATGGAATACCGCGAACTGTGGGCCTCCTCAAGAATCAGCTCACGTAACCCATCTACATTGGGTACACAAATCCGACCCTGCATCCGCAACACCCCATCATCCCCAATAGAAACCTTTTTGGCATCACCGTGCTGAACCGTGTCCTTAAGGACAAGCAGATGGGGGTCGTCATACTGACGCTCTCTGATGCGATCATATAAAGAAGACCGAAAAACCATGCAAGCTAGAACCCGACTAGGCTCCAAAATGTCTAACCTCACAAACTGATTGGCCAAGGCCTGAACATCTGATACAAGCGGTCTCTAACCAACAGGAATGTATGAATGGCTACCCATACTCACCGTATTTCTACTCAAGGCATCAGCCACTACATTGGCCTTCCCGGGATAATACAAAATGGTAATATCATAGTCTTTTAACAGATCCAACAATCTCCGTTTCCTCAAATTTAGATCCTTTTGCTTGAACACGTATTGAAGACTCTGATGATTTTTAAATACCACACAAGACACGCCGTAGAGAAAATGCCTCAAAATTTTTAATGCATGAACGATGGATTCTAACTCTAAATCATGAACAAGGTAGTTCTTCTAATGAGGCTTCAACTAGCGTGAAGCATAAGAAATCACTCTATACTCCTGCATCAAGACACACCCAATACTAATCCGTGAAGCATCACAATACACTGTATAAGATCCCAATACTAAAAGCAAAACTAGAACTAGAGTTGTAGTCAAGGCAGTCTTGAGCTTCTGAAAGCTCTCCTCACACTCATTTGACCAACTGAATAGAGCACCCTTTTGGGTCAACCTGGTCAAAGGCACTGCAATGGACGAGAATCCCTCCACAAAGCGATGATAATATCCGGCCAAGCTGAGAAAACTCTGAAGACGGTATGGGCCAAATCTGAACCGCCCCAATATTCTTCGAATCCACTTTGATCCCCTTACTGGACACTATGTGCCCCAAGAACTCCACTGAACTGAGCCAAAACTCACACTTGGAGAACTTGGCATAAAGTTTCTCCTCCCTCAATATATGTAGTACAATCCTCAGATGTTGTGCATACTCATCCTGGCTACGTGAGTACACCAGAATATCATAAATAAATACTATGACAAACGAATCAAGATATGGCTGGAATACATTCTTCATCAGATGTATGAATGTTGCTGGGGCATTGGTCATCCCAAAAGACATCACAAGGAACTCGTAGTGACCATAGTGGATCCTGAATGTCATCTTCAGAATATCAGAGTCCCGAATCTTCAATTGCCGATACCCATACCTCAAATCACTCTTAGAGAACACTCTAGCTCCCTGAAGCTGGTCAAATAAGTCATCAATGCGCGACAAAGGATACTTGTTCTTAATTGTAACTTTGTTCAACTACCTATAGTCTATGCACATCCGCATAGTACCATCATTCTTCTTCACAAACAAAACCATTGCTCCCCAAGGTGACAAACTAAGCCTAATGAACCCTTTATCAAAAAGCTCTTAAAGCTGCTCTTTCAATTCCTTTAACTTTGCCGGTGCCACATGATACGGAGGAATAGAAATGGGCATAGTGCCCGTCACCAAATCAATACCAAAATCAATGTCCATGTCGGGAGGCATTCCCGACAGATTTATAGGAAAAACATCCGAAAAGTCTCACACTACCGAACCAGAATCAATGGTAGTAGTAATAGCACCAACATCCTTCACAAAAGTAAAATATGACAAATACCCCTTCCCAACCATTCATTGGGCCTGCAGATATGAAATCACCCTACTAGAAACCTAGTCTAGAGAACCTCTCCACTCGATCCTAGGTAACCCCGGCATAACCAACGGCATAGTCTTAGCGTGACAATACAGAATATCATGACATGGGGACAACCAATCCATGCCCAGAATCACGTCAAAATCAACCATACTAAGAAATAGGAGATCAAGTCTCGTCTCCAATCCCCCCAATGGCCACCACACAAGCCCAATACATACGGTCCACAGTAATAGAATCGCCCACCGGTATATATACATGAACATGTAAAACTAAGGACTCACGGGGCATATCCAAATAACCAGCAAAATATGATGATACATATATAAGTGGAACCAGGGTCAAATAATATGAAGGATCCCTGTGGCATGCTGAGACAATACATGTGATCACTGCGTCTGAAGCAACGACATGTGGCCTGGCAGGGAAAGCATAGCATCGAGCATGACCGCCACCTGATTAGCTCCCCCTCAAGGGCGACCTCTAGCTGCCTGAGCACCACCCCAAGCTGGCTGAGCGGGTGGTGAAGTAACTGGTATAGAAGTCATAACTTCACCCCTCTGTTGAACTGGACCTCCAAAACAGCGGGGACACTGCCTCTATACATGTCCAAACTTCCCGCACTCGAAGCAACTCTGATTCGGACCTCGAGAACCAGAATAACTACTAGAAGAATCTAGTACAGATGAACCCTGAACTAATGGAGCACGAGATGAACTATGAACTGGGAGAGCACTATATGAACCATGGCTAGCTGATGCACTACGATGGACTGGACAAGGCATCTGAGCGGGCCTATAAAGACGACCCCTGTTGTGGCGGGACTGCCCTCCAAAAGAAACACCGCTGAAACCATCTGAACCATGAGGCCTCTTGGCCTCCCTCTCCTCGCGTTCCTGACTACAGTCCTACTCTAGTCACCTAGCAATATCAACCACCTCGTTGAACCTAGCACCAGATGCAATCCCTTGAGTCATGACAGAGCGCACTCCATAGTTGAGGCCATGAATGAGCTTCTTAATCCTCTCCCTCTCTGTGGGAACCAACCAGATCGCGTGACGAGACAACTATGAAAAATCTCATCTCATACTGGGTCACGGACATATCCTCCTGGCACACCTTCTCAAAGTGTCTACGCAACTCCTCCCGGTGGGTCTGTGGAATAAACTTCTCCAAGAAGAGAACGGAGAACTCATGCCGTGTAAGTGGTGCAGCACCGGCTGGCCTTCTTATCTCATAGGCCTCCCACCATCAGAAGGCTTCCCCCAACAGCTGAAAAGTATTAAATAAGACTCTACTAGTCTCCAGAATACCCGTCGTGCGAAGGATCCCCTGGCATCAGTCTCTTAAATCATGAGCATCCTCCGATGTAGCCCCACTGAATGATGGAGGCCTGAGCCTCCCAAGCCGCTCTAGCCTCTTCTACTCCTTGTCACTCATAGGTGGACCAACCGGGGCTTGAGCCACTGTAACTAGCTAGGCTGGTAGTACCCCCAGTGTCTGACGTCCCAAAACCACCTACTCTGGAGTACGGACGGTGGAAGTCTAAGAACCTCCCCGGGCCTGAGAAGTGGCTGGTGCAACCTAAACTGAAATCGCCTGAGCTAGGCAAGTGCATACAGTCAATATCTGGGCCAAAACCTCTTGAAGGCCTAGAATCACAATGGGCACAGCTAGTGCCTGAGCTGGTCCCACCGGCTCAACCATATCTGGAATATGCTCCTGAGCTGGAGCAACTGGTGGCTCCACTTGTGCTGCTCTAGTTGCCGTACGAGCTACACCTTGGCCTCTATCGCGGCCCCGGCCTCTCACGGCCCTAGCCACATGTGGAGATAAGCTCACATGGTTCAGTAGCCCGATACGGTAGCACATGTGGAGATAAGTTTCCTAATGGTTCGGTACCCTCTCAAAGATAAGTTCAGATGTCTCCGTACCAATCCGCAAGACTCTACTAAACCTGCTCATGACTCGTGAGACCTATGTAACCTAGGCTCATATACCAACTTGTCACGACCCAAACTCAACATGTCGTGATGGCGCCTATCACAGAACTAGGCAAGCCGACAATCACCAATAACTATGCATTTTTAAATTGAAAACATGATAAAATAAGTATAACAGTGAAAAGTATCATAAATAACTGATAAGAAATACCGCGACTCAATACAAAATCTCCCAAAATTCGGGTATCACTGAGTACATGAGCTACTAAATATCAACATAGTCAAACTTCTAATACAACTGTCTAAAAAGATAGAACAGTGCTAAATAAACTGAAAAGAAGGAGAGTCGAGGTCTGCGGATGCCAAAGCAACTACCTCACAAGTCTCCAAGCAGGAAACGTTCCAATTCTAGCAACCACCGTGCCCAGAAACATCTGGATCTACACACGAAGTGCAGAGTGTAGTATGAGTACAACCGATCCATTGTACTCAATAAGTAACATGACTAACCTTGGGCTGAAAGAAGTGACTAACTCAGATAAGGTACAGTCCAACCAGATAATAACAGTATATATATGACAGGAAATGACAGTAATAACTCATAGAAAATCTCATAATCAGTTGTACACAGTACAGAAAAGTAGGCATGCTTTCAAGTTCGATAGTTTAGGCTCGATACTGGTAAATATTCCAAGTATAGCTAACATGGCGAATATTACATCTTTATGTCTACATGTCAAATATGCATATCACCGGTAATGCAACACAGTGATAAAACTCATATACTCATGATCTCGGAGTATTCAACCTTACTCAGCAGGCTTAATCACTCAGTACTCCCAATTACTCAACACTCTCAATCACTCGGTACTCGCACTCAGCACTCAACGGTACCTAAGATCACTGCTGGAATATCAGACTTCGGAGGGGCGGATCCTGCCCAAGCTCTAAATATCACTCACAATCAGGCCCTTGGCCTCACCCAGTCATCAATCTCTCTAGTCTCTCGGGCTCACAAATCTCATGCCAATCAGCCCAAACAATGATACATGATGTAATAATAAATGATAACATAGACTAGGATATGATATGCAAATGATGAATGCGACAAAGTACATAACTGCAACTTAAGCAAATAACTCAACAACAAAAATGACTTTTGTAGGCCCCAATAGTACCAGCATATAGCCTAACATGATTTCTAACATGGATCACAGCTCAATATTTTGAACACATGGAGATTACATGAATAACATCAAATTTGGGTAACTACACAGTTCCACGGAATCAACCGAGTCACAATTACTACGGTGCATGCCCACACGCCCGTCACCTCAACATCAACTACATAACACGTAATTCAGGGATTCATACCATTTGTATCAAGTTTAGAAGTGTTACTTACCTCAAACCGGGCAAATCCCTACTTCGACAAGCCCTTGCCTCGCAAATTGGCCTTCGAACGACTTGAATCTAGCCATAAACAACTAAATACAATCGATACAAGCCATAGGAATCAATTCCATACGATAAAGCTAAGTTCTTTAACAAAAGTCAAAAAGTCAACCCAAAATGTAAAACCTGGGCTTATGTCTCTGAATCTGACAAAACTTATATAATTCTAACACCCATTCAACAATGAGTCCAACCATACCAAAATCACCCAATTCTGCCTCAAATCACCACTCAAATCCCCAAATCTTACTCTCCAATACATGGGTCAAAATCCCCAAATTTCCACCTAAAAAACACCAAATCTATGGTGAAATTCAATGGGTATTCAATATTAATGAATAAAATGATCAAAAGTTTCTTACCTCTTGAAATCTAGTGAAACCCATCCCAAAAATCGCTTCTAGCCGTGCTTGCAAAGTCACAAATGAAGAAATCTTTCGAATTAATACACTGCCAGTGCTTTAGCACCTACGGTCCATTGTCCGCTTCTGCGGAACCGCATCTGCGATGAAATCTCCTCACCTGCAGAACTCACTTAAGTTCCGCCACACCGCTTTTGTGCCCCCAAGACCACATATGTGGAAACGCTTCTGCGAAAATACCTGACCACCTCAAGCCTTAGAAAATTCCGCTTCCGCGACTTCTCTTCCGTATAAGTGACTCTGCTCTTACGGACCTCCTCTTGCATCTGCGACCCAGCAGCCCCTAGCTCTCCTCCGCACCTGGGAATTGCCATCCGCATCTGCGGCCCATTTCTCACAGGTGCGGTTGCATCCGATTTGATCACACCAGCTCTAACACAAGTCCAAAATTCAATCCGTTTTCAACCCGAATCATACCCGAGGCGCCCAAGACCCCATCCAAACATACTAACAAGTCCTAAAACATGATACAAACTTAGTCAAGGCCTCATATCTCGTCAAACAATATCAAAAACATGAATCGCACCCCAATTCAAGCCTAATGAAAATAATGGATTTCCAACTTCTACAATCGATGCTGAAACCTATCGAACCAACTCCGATTGACCTCAAATTTTGCACACAAGTCATAAATGACACAAAGGACCTCTTCCAACTTTCGAAACCAAAATCTGAGCCTGGTAACCATAAAGTCAACTCTCGATCAAACTTCTCAATCCTCCAACTTCAATTTCTCCAACTTTTGCCAATTCGATCCAAAATCACCTACGGGCCTCCAAACCAATATTCAGACACACTCCTAAGTCCAAACATACTATACAGAGCTATTGGAACCATCAAAATTCCGTTCCAGAGTCATTTACACATAAGTCAATATCCGGTCAACTCTTTCAACTTAAGCTTCCAACCTTTGGACTAAGTGTCCCAAATCATTCTGAAACATCCCTCAAACCAAACCAACCACCCCGGCAAGTCACATTACCTAAAACGAATACATGATAAGCAATAAATGGGAAACGGGGATATAATACTCAAAATGACCGGCTGAGTCGTTACATCAACAATAGTTAACTTGTTCTCGCGTGCCCTCTCCAAGCCTAGGGCACAAAGTTTTATCTCAAAATTCTATATTTTTGGGTGTTAACAATTCATGTAAATTTTTGACATAATACAAAAATTGAGTAAAATCTCCAAACAAAATTGCCCTCTCCAAACCTAGAGCACAAAACATGAGAGAATGAGTCAAAATCCCAAAATTCACAACTTATAGGTTTGCCCTGAACTACTCTTCGTCATCGCAATCCATAGATCCATGATCGCGAAGCTTAAAATGATAATGCTGCCAAAATTCCGTACGCAATCGCGGAAAGAACATCACGATTGCGAGGCGCATATAGAGGTCCCAACAGTACGCGAATACGCCCCAAAACAAGTGAACGCGAAGAAGTGTTGCACTAGCCTGCCTTTTCTTCTACGCGAACGTGGACCATGATAAGTAGGGATTTTAACCTATTATTTGCTCTCTTTTACTTGTGTTTTAGGCCAAAAATGCTTGAAGGTATTCCCGAAAACTAATGAAATATGCTTGCTTGCAGGAATTGTTCAAAATGAGCCAAAGGAATCAAAATTGACTCACAAAGGAGTTAAAAGTTTAACAAAAACCAAGGCTGAGTAAAGAGTTCTGAAGCGCCGACCGCACCAATATTGTGCAGCCGCGGTCAAAATTATGCGGTCCGCAAGAGGGAGATCCAGAGAGTATGATTTTTGGATAAGTGATGAGCGCGGACTGCACCACAAATGTGCGGCCGCGATCGAAATGTTGCGGTCCGCAAGATGAAGAATCAGAGAGTTGATTTCAAGCCAAACTCAATAGAATATTCTGCCGTGAAAGCAAGAGTGCGGCCCGCATCAGAATTATTCTGCCGCGAAAGCAAGAGTGCGGCCGCACTCAGAATTACGCGGCCGCACAAGCTCCGTAGGGGCATTTTTGTCAGATATTTTTAGCTTAGTATAAATAGAATATTTTTTCATTTTTAGGGTATGTCAGGTTATGTTATGTTTTGTATGAGCACCTGTGACGGCTGGTTTTACTATTTTCGGAAATTTTTGTACTAGATTCACTTCTTAACATTAGATTTTCATTCCATAAATTAATATTATGGATTTTATCTTCATTTCATCTTAAATTTCTGTTATTTCCATGAGTAGCTAAACCTATATCTAGGGTTGTGACCCAACCCTTGTGTGGGTATTTAATGGGTATTTGATTTTAGGGCTTGACTGTGAATGGGTTAGTGATATTTAGCCTAGTTCTTGCTAGAACTCAAGAATTAATGGTTGCAAACATTGATTCATGCCTTTATGACTTAGTCTCTACTTGAGAAAGAGGGACTAAGTCTAGGAAAACTAGGTTTAACAAGGAATTGGGGTGAACTCAAGAAATTGATAGCCCCAATTAAAGGGTTAAACCTAGAGATAGTAATACCCAACTTGAGCTAATATCACATGATTTGCATGAATACACATTTGGACTTGAAAAAGCCAAATTGGGCAAAATCACTCAAACTACCGAGAGGTATAGAGTGAGTACCCGAGTGTGATAGCTATATTACAATCCCAACTAATCAAGTTTGTCCTAGATTTTGCTACCCGTTAGATATCCACCTAGGTAGAAGTGACTACCCTAGTCTCTTTAAACATTTGAAAAATAATAACAAAAATATTATCCTTAGTTTCAATTATTGCAATCTTTAGAGTAAAGTTAGAAGTAGAAAAACCAATCAAGTTTGTGGAAGTGCAATTAAAGCCAAAACTTGCTATTAACTTAGATATACACCTAATCCCATATTCTAACTCCCTGTGAATTCAATCCCGACCTTTGTTGGGTTTATTATTGCATCGACCTCCTCGCTACTCAATTGTGGCGTGGGTTTGGCAGAAATCAATTTTTGGCGCCGTTGCCGGGGAGTTAAACAGATTTAGCTATATATCTAGGTATTTGTATGTTTTGTCTTTATTTCCTTCCGAGTCACTAATTTTGTTTGTGAACTGCTTGTAGGTACAAAATGGCCCTTAACAATGAGCCCCTCAGAAATTTACCATTGGGGGAGGAGGTAGATGACGATTAAGTGGATAAGGTTCATCCCGAACCTCAAGTAAACAGGCGAGGCCGACAACCTCCACAGAGAGCAACGCACCAGGTGTTGCCGAATGAGGGCTATGCAAGTGCAATAGTCCCGCCCCGGATTAGGGCGGGCAACTTCCAAATTACCAACGTGATGCTTACACTGCTTGAGCAGCAGGGTTTCTTCACCGGAGCTCCACATCAAAATACCTACAAGCACCTCAAATGGTTCGTTGACACTTGTTGGGTGAGAAAGCAAACAAATGTCACCGAGGATGCACTGCGGTTAAGGCTATTTCCCTTTTCTCTACGGGGAAAGGCTTTGGACTGGTTAGAGAGATTGCCCTATCATTCCATCTACACTTGGGATGAGTAGGCCGAGAAGCTTATTACCAAATTCTTCTCTCCGGGGCACATGGCTACTCTAAGGGATGAAAGTTTAGCTTTCAAACAAGAGCCCAATGAGCCATTGCACGAGATTTGGGAAAGATATCGCACCATGGTCAAAGAATGCCCGAACAATGATATGACCAAGACCATGATCCAACAGACCTTCTATAGGGGGATTAACACAACAAATCAGTGTATGGTAAATCAACTCGCTGGGGGTAACTTCATGAACACGCCTTATTCTGAAGCTTGTGAAATCTTGGATGAGATGGCGGACACCTCTTCGGCATGGCAAAGTAAAGCAAATGTTCCTCAGGGTGACCCAAATGTTATTCACCTACACAAGGAGCTACATGATCATGGGCAAGTTATTGCGGAGTTGACAACCACCATGAACCAATTGGCCAAGGCTCAGCTTCAACAGGTTCAAGGGTCGAAACAGGTGAATGCTATGGAAGGGGTGAACATGATGGTAAACAAGAGACGGCAACGAGGTCAACAAGTACAAAACTATCCAGAACAATTTGAGCAAAGTAATAGTGGGTATAATCAAGATGATTCATATGATGAGTAAGATGAAGAGGTTTAATATGTCAACAATTATCAAGGTCAAAGAAGCAATGCTCCAAATCAACAACAATGGAGATCATAAGGACACCAAGGAAACTGGAACAACCAAGGCCACTAAGGGAATTGGAGTGGTGGCAACAACAATAATCAAAGCAATTGGGGTAATCAAGGCAATTAGGGAGGAAATAATCAAGGTAATTGGAGTGGAAACAATCAAATCAATTGGGGAACAACAATAATCAAGGTGTTTGGAACAATAGCAATCAAGGAAATCGGGGGTCGGGCTTTCAGAGGCCCCCGATGTATCAACAACCCACCTCCATATCCGTCGCAAGGTCCTAGTTCTTCTAATAGTGAAATGGGACGGATTGAAAACATGCTTAAACAAATGATGGAGAAAAACACTGACTCCGATGCCCAATTAACCTCCCACAACACTTCTATCCGCAACTTGGAGGTTCAACTTGGCCAAATTTCTCAAGATTTAAATACTTGCCCAAAGGGGGCACTACCTAGTGATACGGTGGTGAACCCAAAAGGGGGGAATACGGGGCATACAATGGACGTGACAACAAGAAGTGGGCGAGGTGGAGTTGCTAGTACCTCAAACCAAATAAGACATGTGGATGATGATGTATTGGTGAAAGATGATGATGAGCCAAACAATGATGTTCAAGCTAATGAAGAAGCGAGGATTGATATTGATGAAAATATGGAGGAGACGCAAGAAGAAGTGAACCAGTCTAGGGAGCACGTGACTGACCGGTAGTGCCAAAGGCTAAGGTACCAATGCCAAGGACTTCTACTCCATACCCTCAAAGACTTGCAAAGAAAAACAATGAGAATCAATTCAAGAAATTCATTGATATGATGAAAAGTTTGTCCATAAATGTGCCATTGGTTGAAGCCTTAGAACAAATGCCGGGATATGCCAAGTTTAAGAAGGATTTGGTAACAAAGAAGATATCAATAAACTATGAAATGATCAAAATGACACATCAAGTGAGTGCTATGGTGCACTCCCTGGCTCCAAAGTTGGAAGACCCCGGTGCTTTCACAATCCCGTGCACTATCGGGAGTGCGGATTTCACCAAAGCTTTATGTGATTTGGGGGCAAGCATAAACTTGATGCCCTATTCTATGTTCAAAACGTTGGGGATTGGGAAACCAAGACCCACATCCATGAGGTTACAAATGGAGGATCGGACAATGAAAAGGTCATTGGGGATAATTGATGATGTGTTTATTAGGGTCGACAAGTTCAACCTTCTTGCAGATTTTGTGATACTTGACTGTGAGGTTGACTATGAGGTGCCAATCATTATGGGGAGACCTTTCCTTGATACAGGGAAGGCCTTAGTTGATGTGCAAGCTGGAGAGCTCACCATCCGGGTGGGTGATGAAAAAGTAGTGTTATATGTTTGTAAATCAATGAGGAAGCCAAATAGCAACGAAGTGTGTCGTTCGTGAATCTTGTGACCGAAGTAATTGTTGATGACACAAGTGCTGTGATAAATGTGGAAGACACCTTGGAAATTGTGCTGTTGAATCATGATGAGGATGAGAAAGAAGGCTTTGTAGAATGTGTCAATGCTTTGCAAGGAATGGGATCATATACTTATAAGCCCCTAGAAACTTTCCTTGGATCTCGAAAATCGGAAGACTCCACCAACAAAGCCCTCAATCGAGGAGCCTCCCACCTTGGAGTTAAAGTCTTTGCCATCACACCTCAGGTGTGAGTTTTATAGGCCCTTGTTCCACTTTACCTATTATTCTTTCCTCGTGCTTAACTAACGTGCAAGTAGATGCCACTATTGCGGTACTTCAAAGGAGGAAGAGAGAAATAGGTTGGACATTGGCGGATATTCGGGGTATAAGCCCCGCCTTTTGCATACACAAAATTATTTTAGAGGAGGATGCCAAACCCTCCGCGGAACATCAAAGACGATTGAATGAGGCCATGCAAGAGGTAGTAAAGAAAGAGATCATCAAGTGGTTGGATGCCGGGGTGGTTTACTCCATTTCCGATAGTTCGTGGACCTCGCCGGTCCAATGTGTCCTAAAGAAAGGGGGCATGACTGTGATCACAAATGACAAAAATGAATTGATCCCCACAAGAACTGTCACCGGGTGGAGAGTGTGCATGGATTATAGAAAGCTCAACAACGTTACGCGGAAAGACCATTTTCCGCTTCTATTTCTTGATCAAATATTGGATAGGTTAGCTGGACGTGCTTATTATTGCTTCTTGGATGGATATTCTGGATATAACCAAATTCTTATTGCACCTGAAGACCAAGAGAAGACCACCTTCACTTGTCCGTATGGCACTTTCGCATTCTCGCGGATGCCATTCAGGTTTTGCAATGCACCGGCAACTTTTTATCGGTGTATGATGTCCATCTTCACAGATATGGGGAAGGACTTTCTCGAGGTTTTCATGGATGATTTCTCTGTCGTGGGGGATGCTTTTGAAGAGTGCTTAGATAACTTGGATAAGGTATTGGCATGTTGTGAAGAAACTAACTTGGTGCTGAATTGGGAGAAGTATCACTTTATGGTCAACGAGGGCATTTTCCTCGGTCACATGATTTCCAAGAAAGGTATTGAGGTTTATAAAGCAAAAATTTAAGTGATATCCAAACTCCCTCCCCCTACTTCTGTAAAGGGAGTGAGAATCATTCTAGGTCATGCGGGGTTTTACCGCCGATTCATCAAGGATTTTTCTAAGGTGGTAAACCCCTTGTGCAAACTCTTGGAGAAAGATGCCAAGTTCCTTTTCAATAAAGATTGTGTGAAGGAATTTGAACTACTCAAGTATATGTTGACTACCACTCCTAATATCATCGCGCCAAATTGGAGCTTACCATTTGAGATCATGTGTGAAGCAAGCGATGTGGCGGTTGGTGCGGTATTGGGGCAACGAATTAATAAGATCTTTCATCCGGTCTACTATGCTAGCAAGACCATAAACGAGGCCCAAGTCAACTATACGGTGACCGAGAAAGAACTCCTAGCCATTGTCTTTGCTATGGAGAAGTTCCGCCCGTACCTAATGGTACATAGGTGATTGTTCACATCGACCATGCGGCACTTCGTTATTTGATGAGCAGGAAAGACTCTAAGGCAAGGTTGATGTGGTGGGTGCTTCTATTGAAAGAGTTTGATCTATAGATTCAAGACCGAAAGGGTAGTGAGAATCAAGTAGCGGACCACTTGTCCCGATTGGAGGAGGAAGGGAGGCCACATGATGGCCTTAAGATCAATGATTCATTTCCTGACGAACAGCTCCTTTCCATTTCTATGACTGGGATGCCATGGTTTGCCGATGTGGCCAACTATCTTGTGAGTGGCATTATTCCGAATGAGTTCTCCTCAAACCAAAGGAAGAAGCTCAAACGGGACTGCCTAGACTACTATTGGGATGAGCCATATCTCTTTAAAATTTGTATTGATGGTGTTATCCGGAGATGTGTTCCAGAAGAAGAGCAATTGGGTATTCTTGAAGCATGCCATTCTTCGCCCTATGGTGGTCACCATGGTGGGGTGAGAACTACTACAAAGGTCCTAAGATGTGGATTCTATTGGCCTACCTTGTACAAAGACGCTAGCTATCTCATTTAGCGTTACGATGAATTCCAAAGGGCCGGTGGGATCTCCAAGAAAAATGAGATGCCTCTCACCACCATCCTCGAGATTGATATTTTCGATGTGTGGGGCATCGACTTTATGGGTCCATTTGTGAGCTCGTGTGGGAACACCTATATTCTTGTTGCTGTGGATTACGTTTCCAAATGGTTTGAAGTTGTGGCTTTTCCCAACAATGAAATACAGAGTGTGGTGGCTTTCTTGAAGAAAAATATATTCACAAGGTTCGGCACCCCAAGGGCCATCATTAGTGATGGGTGTTCTCATTTTTGCAACAAAGCCTTTGACACTTTACTCTTCAAGTATGGTATCACTCATAAGGTGTCAACCCCCTATCACCCCCCTGGCAAGTGGACAGGTTGAAGTCTCCAACAGGGAGATCAAGAGTATTCTATCCAAGACTGTCAATGCAAATCGGACTGATTGGTCAAGGAAACTTGATGATGCTCTCTGTATCGGTTGGTGTTTGGGAAAGCATGTCACCTTCAGGTAGAATTAGAGCATAAGGCCATGTGGGCGTTGAAGAAATTGAACCTTGAGTGGGATGTAGTTGCCAATCTTTGGGTGGAGCAATTGAATGAACTTGATGAGTTCTGGTTACATGCTTACTCCAGTTCGTCCTTATATAAGGACAAGATGAAGTAGGTGATCTTGTTCTTTTATTCAACTCTCGGTTACGGATGTTTCCGGAAAAGCTTAAATCAAAGTGGAGTGGTCCTTTTGAAGTGGTACATGTGACTCCTTTTGGTGCTCTTGATTTGAAAAATAAGAATGGTGAGATCTTTAGAGTCAATGGGCACCGGGTGAAGCACTACCTTGGTAAGGTCGATGATGGCCACGTTGTGACATTGCTCCATTTCAAATGAATGATGGTAACATGCGTCGTGACGCGACATTAAATCAAGCGCTTCTTGGGAGGCAACCCATGTGTTATACTTTCTTTTGATTTTCTTGTTATATTAGGCATTGTTTTGGACTAACTGGTTGTGAAATGTATGTAGGAATTGGGTGTACAGTGCATAAAATTGACAAGACAAAAATTGGCCAAGTGGTGAAATTGTGCGAACCGTGCCAAAATTATGCGGGCGCACAAGCCCTTCGCAACCGCATAATTCTGTGTGCGGTCGCGTAGCTGAAAGTTGGAAAATTCCAACTCTCTGAAGTTTGGCCTGACAAAATCCCTTAAGGATTCGCGGCCGCGATCAATATTTCGCGGACAACACAGATTGTGTGGCCGCAACCATTTTTATGCTGACCGCATCACTAAGTCAGCTGCTGAGTTAGAAAAGGTAAAGAGTGCTGACCGCGCCAAAATTGTGCGGCCGCACTCAGGTAAGTCGGTGGGCCAAAGTATAAATAGGACTTTTTGAGAATATTCACACTTTACACACTCTGACCTCTCAAGCACAGTGCACTCTTTCTTATTTTCAATCTCATCTCATATTCATCAATTGTTGATTTCCTACTACATTTCATTACTGGTATGTTAATTTCAATGAATTAATTTCATATTTTTCTTTTCTTTTCTCTTTATTGTAGTTTTCTTTTTATTTAGGGTTAAATTCATGCCAAAAATGTCAAATTGATGCTTAATTCTTACTTAGAAGTATGTGGGTAGTGTTTGAATGCATAATGTGGTCTGGGGTTAGTAGCCTTTATTGTTGATTTGCCACAAATCATGCCTAATTAGTGACAACCCTAGTATTAATCGTACTTCAGTACCGCTCTGATTTGAATTTCGCGGCCGCGCACATTTTTGTGCGGTCTGCGCTAGGGTATGCGGCCGCATACAAAATTGTGCGGTCCGTGATACCCTAGGTTGAAGGCACTTATCATTGCTAAGTTTGTGCGGCCGCACTCAATTTTTTGCGGTCTGCAGTTGGTTTTCGCGGCCGCACTCAATTTTGTGCGGTCCGCACAATAAAACTTCCGAGACCCAACAAATCGATTATACGGCCGCACTCAATTTTATGCGGTCCGCAATGGATTTTTGCGGTCGCACTCAAAAGTATGCGATCCGTTCTGAGCTAACTTCAGAGAACCAGTAGTCTGAACCTGAGATTTTCGCGGCCGCACTCATTTTTGTGCGGTCCGCGATGGGCAGTCCGCGGCCGCACTTAATTTTGTGCGGTCCGCACTACCCTGTTCTGAGAAGCAGTGTCTTTCTTTCCAACTATAATTCAATAACACATACTGAACCCCAATTCTAACTGATTTTCACTACTTATTTGTTGCAGACAATGGTGCGTTCACATGGTCGAGGTGATACTTCCAAAGGGATGGCATAATCCTCCGGAGGCCGGGGTAGAGGAAAACCTAACATGCCACTATCAGTCTAGAAAGTCTTGGGGAAAAATACTACTCTCAGTAAACCACCTACGGAATCCTCAGACACCAGTGAATACCTCTCATCCTGGAAAACATCTGAGGAGGATTCTGTACAACCACAACCGGGGGCACAATCACAACAATTCCCCGATAGACTCCGTTTAGTCGATGAACCTACCTCCTCCTCTAGTTCTTCTGATGGCTCAGAGGGAGGTAGTCAGGCATTTGAACCATCTTCCCCACCTGCTACAACACCTGCCACGACAGCTACCCCAATCATTTTAGATGATGATGATGAGGTCCCGGATGACGGGAGAGGGGGTGACACAATTGTGGGAGGCCTAGCTAGATCAAGGAAGCCGGAGGAGTGGGCTGATAGATTTGTAAGTGAGAAGGCGTATGGAAAATTTCGGGAATGGTAGCCCCAAAGGTCGCTCACTCTTGAATGACAATTCATAACCAAAGACCTAAGCCAGCACAATCTGAATGTCCTAAAGCAATTTATGGAGAGAAAGGGATGGAAATGGTTCACCTGCCGGATGCATGATGCAAATCAATACCTTGTCAAGGAATTTTATGCCAATGTTGCCCACATCAAAAAGGGTACAAAGGTGACGAAGGTCCGTAACTTGAAAATCCGCTTTGATGGCCACGCACTGAACACATATGTAGGGTTTGAGGATATCGAGGCAGTACAATACCTGGATAAGCTAGCCTTGGGTGATGCAGTTCGCCCATGGCTAGCTGAGATACTTGCTATTCCGGGGACAACACCTGCATGGCTCACAGCAAGAGTTCAAATTGTCAGAGCCACCCTTAACTTTGAAGGAAAAGGGTGGGCAACATTCGTGTGCAGCCTTCTTGACCCGTGCCAGCATGAGAATGTCCTTCCACTCCCCCGGGCAGTATTGGTAGCTTCCATCATGGAAGGCTATCCTATTAATGTAGGAAACTTGATGTCCTACAACATCTCTAATGCAGTCCAGAAAGAAGAAAGATCGTATCCCTACCCCAACTTTCTCACAGAGTATTTCCAAGACCAAGGGGTAGAGCCAAGACATTTTGATGTGGAGGTGAAGGCTAAAAAGTGTTTCTCATGGTACCACCTCCAAGGAGCGGACAACCCTAAATTCAAGGGTAAAGCCACTACCTCTACTGGCCAGTCTAAAGAGCCAGGGGTAGTGGCCACCGGGTTAGTTGCCGAGCCCTCTACAGCAGCTGGTACTTCTGCCGGAGCAGCTGCCATGCCTCCTCCTTCATCCGGACCTTCCCTCTCAGTGCCACTGTCAGTGCCCACATCTTCTACCTACCCTCAGACTACACTGCAGGTTTCACAGACACTATCCAGTCTCAACAACTAGATGCAGGCAGCTACCACAAAGTTGACTGACATATCCAGTGTTGTGGCAGCACATTCTTCAGCCCCATCAGAGCTTCAGGTACCTCCATCACTGGAGGACTCTTTGAAGAAGATTCTAGACAACCAGAAGAAGATTCGGGACGACCAGAAGAAGATCTGGGAGACTCTTGATGTACATAGGAGGATTATCAAGGATTTGCGGAAGCAGGTGAAGAAGATGTGTAAGACTCAGGCATCTAAGGAGTCGGTGGAGAAGTTAAGCAAAGAGGTTGAGAAGATTTCTTCTACTGGTGATATTCCACTAGATTTGCTCATGGAGGAGACAGTCCCAGCAGCACATGCAGCAATGCCCGGGGCATCAGATGCAGCAGCCGACCAGTCTGAGGAGCCGGCTACCACTACATACACTGCTGCGGAGCTGATTCAGATGCGTTATCCCCCAGTCAGAGGATGTGGAGATCCAGTTAGAGGATACAGAGAGTGCTGAGGACCCGATGCAGACAGTGACCACACATGGAGTTTTCTCTACTCTCTACCCCTTTTTCCTGTTCTTATTTGTTATGACCATTGAGGATAATGCTATTTTTCATTTGGGGGTGGTCCATTTTGATTTGATGACATTTGGTATGTAATAACCATTATACTATTTTTCTTTATCTTTATTTTTATCGTTATTGATCTTTATTTTCAATTTTGGTATGTATATATTCTTACCATTCGACGTATATATTCATTTCCATTATGTATATATTCGCTTTACTTCATTTTGTACATATTCAGTCTACTTTCCGTAGTTTACTTCATAACTACTTTCATTGTTTTTCCTTAGTAGCATAGTTTCTTATTTACTTTAGTAGCTTATTTTTAAGTTATTAGCTTCTTTTTACGGTCAGTGTAAACAATAAGCCCTTTGGTTTTTTTAATGCCATGGTTTTTTCCAAAGGTGGATGTTGTGTGAACCGGGTGGCTCTTCCCAATGATGGATGGCATGACAACCTTCTTAAGGGATTGAGTCTGTTTTCTTTATGTTTTTGTATATATAGTAGTAATGAATAAAAGTATCTCAAGTAGGCTTCACTTGGTACTAACACATTTACCTTCGACCTTATGGTTAGAAACAAGTTGATTGGCAAAGAATAGCTCTAGCTGTGACCTTTAGACTATTGTGTTGACTAAAACAATCATCGAATGGTTTCTTTGAGCCATTTGTGATTTTCAACCTTAGCTAGGATTGTTGTGGGGTGAGGTATTGAATTACAAGTCCAAGTTCCGCGCCAATAAGTCTAGAACTTGCCCTAAATATTTGTGTAGGCGAAATTCTAAGTGTAGCTCGACTTGAGAAATGATTGTAGGCTCTCCTTGATCCAATTTGAAACTTGAAAGCTTCTGTAGCCTAACAATGTGATATCCCTAGTCAACCCCATTGAGCCGAAGCCCTTTTTTCATTCAATAGCCATGTTACAAGCCTTTATCCGTTTTAAAATGACCCTCTCTTGGCACCTGATCTTTCCTTAGCATTATTGGCAAAAACATAAGTTTGGGGGAGAGACGATGAATGTGAAAGTGATAAAGGTACAAAGAACAAAAAAACAGTGACATGGAAAAGGAAGAAAAGCCAAAAAGAAATGTGCCAAAGAGAAAGTGAATAAAGTAGAAAGCTGAAGGGATTCAAAGAAAGCAAGGATGAAAAGCATGGAGTGATTAAAAAAGGAGAAAAATGATTGTCATGAGCAAGAAAGAGTGACATTACGTCTCTCTAGTTCCCCTAAGGAAGAAGAAAATGATTCAAAGAGTCAGAAAGTATGAGCCAAAAAGAGGAAATGGAGTGCTTAAGGAAAGATGAAACCGTCATAGTTCATTATGCCCTACCTTGATCCAAAAAGCCTTCATTACTTCCCGCTAAAGCCCTATATAATTTCAAGTTGAGTGAGCTTACATTAGTGGTGATTTATGTAAGAGGCAAGCTTGTGGTACTTAGAGCAGGACTTGTGACATTCTTTTGAGAGAGATGAGCGCACTTCTTCACAATCCGTGTTTTGAGTGTTACATTCTAAAGCGAGATTTGCTCATGGAGAGTAGAGGAGGAGGAGTTTGGGTTCCACAATGACCTACGTGATAGAGCTAGCTTCCTTGGTGAATTAAGTCAACTCTTGATGCTCTAGTGTCACATTAGAACTATGGTACTCAAAAGGTCAAAACATGGTGTTGTTGATAATTTATTTGTGTTGAGGGTAATTGTTAGTCCCAAATGATGCATGATTGATTCACCTTAGGCCAGTTGAAATATCCTTTTTTCTAGTGGAGGTGGAAATTACCTTATTTGCTTGAGGACAAGCAAAAGCTTAAGTTTGGGGGAGTTGATAAGTAGGGATTTTAACCTATTATTTGCTCTCTTTTACTTGTGTTTTAGGCCAAAAATGCTTGAAGGTATTCCCGAAAACTAATAAAATATGTTTGCTTGCAGGAATTGTTCAAAATGAGCCAAAGGAATCAAAATCAACTCACAAAGAAGTCAAAAGTTAAACAAAAACCAAGGTTGGGCAAAGAGGTCTGAAGCGCAGACCGCATAAATATTGTGCGGCCGCGAAAGCTATGACGCGCCCGCGATCAAAATTATGTGGTCCGCAAGAGGGAGATCCAGAGAGTATGATTTTGGGCTAAGTGATGAGCGCGGACCGTACCAAAAATGTGCGGCCGCAATTAAAATTACGCGGACCGCGAAGACTGAGATTCAGAGAGCTGACAACTTGAGCAAAAGAGAGAAGTGCGGACCGCACCAGAATTGTGCGACCGCGGAAGTCCCTTGTGCAACCGCGATCGAAATTATGCGGTCTGTAAGATGAAGAATCAGAGAATTGATTTCAAGCCAAACTCAAGAATGCAGACCGCATCACTTTTATGCGGCCGCATAATCTGGAGCGCGGCCGCTCTTAGAATTACGCGGTTCGCGAAAGTTCAGCTCAACCTAGATCCAAAAGAGAAGAACGCGGCCCGCATCAAAATTATGCGGCCGTGAAAGCAAGAGTGCGGCCGCACTCGGAATTACGCAGCTGCACAACCTCCGCGGGGGCATTTTTGTCAGATATTTTCAGCTTAGTATAAATAGAACTTTTTGTCATTTTTAGGGTATGTCAGGTTATGCTATGTTTTGTATGAGCACCTGTGACGGCTGGTTTTACTGTTTTCGGAAATTTTTGTACTAGATTCACTTCTTAACATTAGATTTTCATTCCATAAATTAATATTATGGATTTTATCTTCATTTCATCTTTAATTTCTGTTATTTCCATGAGTAGCTAAACCCATAGCTAGGGTTGTGACCCAACCCTAGTGTGGGTATTTAATGGGTATTTGATTTTAGGGCTTGAATGTGAATGAGTTAGTGATATTTAGCCTACTTCTTGCTAGAACTCAAGAATTAATGGTTGCAAACATTGATCATGCTTTTATGACTTAGTCTCTCTTGAGAAAGAGGAATAACTCAAGAAATTGATAGCCCCAATTAAAAGGTTAAACCTAGAGATAGTAATACCCAACTTGAGCTAATATCACTTGATTTGTATGAATACCCATTTGAACTTGAAAAAGCCAAATTGGGCAAAATCACTCAAACTACCGAGAGGTATAGAGTGAGTACCGGGGTGTGATAGCTATATTACAAACCCAACTAATCAAGCTTGCCCTAAATTTTTTTACTCATTAGATATCCACCTAGGTAGAAGTCACTACCCTAGTTTCTTTAAACATTTGAAAAACAACAACAAATATATTATCCTTAGTTTCAATTATTGCAATCTTTAGAGTAAAGTTAGAAGTAGAAAAACCAATCAAGTTTGTGGAAGTGCAATTAAAGCCAAAACTTGCTATTAACTTAGATATACACCTAATACTATATTCTAACTCCATATGGGTTCGATCCCGACCTTTGTTGGGTTTATTATAGCATCGACTGCCTCGCTACTCAATTGTGGTGTGGGTTTGGCAGAGATCAGACCACCACACGCGATTGCTTAGACCAGCTCCTCACTCTTCGCGATCGCGAAATCAAGTGCGCGAACTCAACACTACTAGAAATTCGGCAAAAACCGACCACGGTCGACCGACCAATTTTGGTCGGTCAAAAAACCGGATAAAATACCGACCAAAGTTGGTCGGTTTTTCAAAATATTTTATTTTCTAATTGTTTTTTTACGAAACTTTAGTCGGTTTTCTTTTTCAAAATTTATTTTTCACAAAACCGACCAACTTTGATCGATTTTTTATTTAAAATAAATTAAACTTAATATTAAAAAAACCGACTGAATTCGGTCGGTAATTTTATTTTTTAATAAAACCGACCAACTTTGGTCGGTTATTTTCGTGCGAAAATACAATTAAAGAGTATAAATAAATAAAAGACAGTCTTAAAACAAAATGCACCGATGGTCTAATGGTAGAATAGTATCGTGTCAATGTACATACCCCGGTTTGATTCTCAGATGGTGTATGTTTTTAATTACATAATTAAAATACCGACCAACTTTGGTAGGAAAAAACCGACCAACTTTGGTCCGTTTTTTCGGCAATTTATTTTTATTGAATTTAATTGACCGACCAAAGTTGTCGGTAATTTCCGACCAACTTTGGTCGGTATGCCCTTCCGACCTTCAAAATACCGACCACACGTTAATGGTCGCATTTTGGACGGTTATTGGCCATTACTGACCAACTTTGGTAGGTTTTTTTGGACCTTTTTTCCCAAATTTCTAGTAGTGCAATAACAAAATATAGCCACTCCAAGATCCTACTCTTTGATCGCATAAAATACATCGTGGTCGTGATTAACAAACAACCCCCTAGCTCAACGACTCTTCGCGATCGCGTCATATCCTCTGCAATCACGATGCGCAGCTGATCACCATAAACAAGCAACCTCAAGGTGGTTCAAAACGATCCGAAACCACCCCCAAACATACCCGAACCCCTCGGGATCTCGTCCAACCATACAACCAAGTACAAATACATTATCCAAACTTATCCAAAGGCTCGAAACACCACAATTAACATAAAAACAAAGAATCAACGATCAAAATCCTTCTCTTAACTTTCAAACCTTCAAACTTCGGCGAACGCATCTGAATCATACTTAAACATTCCAGCTCACAACCAAACTTTGCACACAAGTTACAATTAGCTAAATGAATCCATTCAAACTCCCAAAACCACAATAGGAGCCCAATAACACCAAAGTCAACTTATGGTCAAACCTATGAACTCTCCAATTCTTCAAATTTTTAACTTCTGACAAATAGATCTAAAATTATGAACATCCAAAATCAAATCTGAACATACGCCCAAGTCCAAAATCACTATACTAACATATTAAAATCATGAAATCCCGATTTTGAGGTCGTTTACTCAAAAGTCAAGCATTGGTCAACTCTTCCAACTTTAAACTTCCATAATAACATTATTCTTCCAAATCAATCTCAAACCTCTTGAACATCAAAACCAACCATAAGCGCAAGTCATAATACACCATATGAAACTACTGAAAGTCTCAACTCACATAACGAAATAAAAGAGCTCGAAATAACAAACCGGGTCGTTACATGCAAGTAGGCCACTACTATATCTAGAGTTCGGGTTTTAGGCTAAAGTTAATTTTGACTTGAGCCAGAAGACTTACTATGCAATAAATCCAGTAATTACTATATTTAAATGAAAGCACGTCTTATTTATTTTGTCACTTTGAACCGTCTTACTTTGACCCAACATGTTCGTTTCACACCCCGATCATATAGAAGTAGTTAACCTGTACACCATGATCAGTCATGAAGTTGAGCTATTACTTTTTAACATTTTAATACTTTTAAAAGCGAAGCATTGGTGACAAACGTGGAGTATAGACATATTTAAATAACTCGTGAAACAATCTAATTGACACATATATACCTGAGGGCTAGGAGTGTGCTAAATCTGAATAGATTTTGGTGATCAGCTATAAACAGATCAACTCCTTGACACATTCATTCAGTATTATATTCTTTCATATCAATTATTAATCTACTCATCTGTTTTACTGGCAGCTGTCCGACGAAAATAATTTTTTTAACCAAGTCTAAATAAACTTTTCCTTTGTTTAATTCTGCAGAAGAGCATCTTCAATTTCAACTACGCCTGTACTTGGACATGTCGCTGCTTCACTGACACACATTTTCTGTTATATATGTAATATACATACAACTTAAGTCAAAAGTTTAATGATGTAATTCTACTCTAAGAAATAATAAATACATGGTTTCTAGATTAGCTGCATCATTAAGTATGTTTAGTTAATTATAATTGCGGCAGAAAGAGGTAAGTAGTGCACTTTTTCACTAACTAATACTCAACGTGGCGTTTTAATGTGCTTACGGACCTAAGTTACGTAATAAAACTATCTTGAATTCAACGTATATGCATTAACTTTAAAAGCTTGCTTACACTATCAATCTAGTCTATTTTTTTTTTAAAGTTAGCAGATTTGATTGTTATAAATAATTAGCGTTTGTTGTAGGCCAATTTAATATAACTTTAGAGATATCTCAAGGATATCGTTCCGTGTCTCCTAAAGTTCCATCTCCTCAATCCTTATCCGGTTCAATAGAAAAAATAGACATTTTTCAAATTGTAAAAAGAAAGGAAGATATATATATATATGAGGTAAATCCGAAATTTGGAAGTGCGACTTTTAGCCTAACTCCGAATCCACTAGTAAATAATTAAGAAGATCAAATCTCACAAGCTTGGTAAGAAAGATTAAATATTGTAGATATTAAATCATGACCCCAAACTTTAATGTAAGGTTAACAAGTGGACGTAAAATACATTTTGTATTTGAGTCACGTAGGTTTATAGGAGTGTTTACCCATAAAACGGTACAATTGAATTTATAACGTGGTTTATAGACAAGCGAATCGATTTGATCCTAAAATAATAAATAAATTATATAAAATGCAAGACTTAGCGTTGAAATTGAGATAAGATAGCAAACAGCTTGGTTCCGGGAGCAAGGCTTCCGAAGATAGCAATAAGAATATTGATAGACAAAAAATAAAGTATTATTGAGCTCTGAATAATGTGTAGCATATGTTTGTCAGAATTTTCGTGTGCTACAATAGCTGTTGAAGTCACTATGTATAGCTATACCTAAAGAATAAGGTCCTAGGATCAAATCCCTCTTAAATGACAATAATAGGGACATTGATGAATATATAACGTTATGCTATCAATGCTAAAATTCTCTGTAACGGATAGTGTATTTAATACTGAGAAATATTCTTCATTAAATATCCTCGTTAACAATGTTCCCTTCGGAGTTTGCCCGGTGCCAACCGAATCTACTGTCATCGGTCTTGGTTTTCACTTGCTTTATTTTTCGTCTGTCTCGGGTTCCACGTATCATTCTATTATTCAAGTATTTAATATGAACGGATTTTACCCCATACAGATAGTCTCCCTGCTTTTCCGTGGCACGTCTTTGTGTCATCGGGAAGTTGGTAACGATTCCTTTCTTCAAGAAAAATTTTCTGATCCCTTTTGAAAAGTTTCTGATGCTTGATTAGACGCACGTCTCTCCACATTTAATACCCTGAACACGTGTCGCCCCATGATTTAGCAATATTTTTGCTGGTTCTCTAGGTAATCATGGCCACGATTTTAGCCGCCTATTTCTTTACGTATACGCCTCATTCTTCTTCTTTTACACTTCACACTTCTACAAACTCTCTCAACTTCTTTCCGTTCAACTCTTTCCTACTTTCACTCTTGTTTAATCGTTTTCTTCAAAGAACTCTTATTACTTTTTGCTGATCATGGCTTCTTCTTCCAAGAACTCAGGTTCTCTCATCGGTGGGGGTCCGAAAGAGAACAAAAACAAAAAAATTACCGTTGATGTTGACCCCCCCTACGGTGAGCACCATCATTCCCAAAAGACTCAACACAACCAAGGACTTCGAAGAGAAGTTTCCTTCTTCAAGTTCTCGGACTTGGGTTGTTGGTATATACCCTTCTTCCATCCGTCCTTCCAACATTCCTGTTGTGAAGGAAGATTGTGATTGCCATGATCTGAACATCATCGCTCCGGAATTGGTGGAGCGAGTAACCTTCCCTAAGAAGGGCTTCATGTATGTTTATATGTACTCATTTACTTTGGGTGTGTTTTCTTTGAGCAGGGGAATTGACCACGTGATTTTGGAGTTGTGCCTCAAATACCAGATTTGTTTGGCACAGGTGGGCCCTTCGGTGTGGCAAACGGTGGCCTATGTACGGCGGTTGTGCTAGGAGATGAGGGAGGAGCTCACATTGGCTCGCATGATGAATCTTTACTCCCCCAAGATTTTTCGTGGGGGAGTAATAAATTTTAGCAAACGTGGCCATCATGATTTGCTCACTAGCATGAATGACGACAATAACCGTGGATGGATGGAGCAGTTTGTCATTGTTACCACCAGGGATATCATCCCGGCCATAACTCCATCTTTCCTTGAGTCCTGGACTCGTATACGTAAGTTCAAAGTCTTCCTTTTTCTGCAAAATGGTCGTTTCATGTGGTTGTCGATCCTTCTCTTTTCATTATTTTAGCAACTCGGTGGATACCACCAAGGATTGAAGGCTTGGACTAGTGGGTTCAGAAGATTCTGGACATTACCACGCCTGAGACCCGTCGGTGGAAAGAACTGACTCCCAAGTACGGGTGGAAAGTCAAAAATCATGGTAAGTTAACTTGTGAAACAGATTGTGTCCTCGTCTCATTTTTGTGTATAAGAAAATTGGTTAACTTATTTTTTCGGTTAATTCAGGTCTTCCACATGGCTCTGTTACCATCCCTAAGAAGGATTCTTTGGCTGATCCCGCAAGGGCTGTAAGGTTGAAGAAGGAGACCTTCACCCGAACAGGCGCCATCGGATCTGCTTCCTGTGAGAATGCTTCCTCTCGGAGTCCTCGGCCGGAGAGCAAGCAACCAAAAAGACGACGCTCTTCCTCAGACGAGGGAAAAAATAAAAAGGCGATGAAAGCTGCGCCCGAGCCAGCCTTAGTCACTATGGTGATTGATGATGATGGGGAACCAAGTGATGAAAGGGCTTCCCTACAAAGGAGACAACGGCCCTTCATCAGCTCAACATAATGCTCAATCTGAAGAGCTTATAACCCTAACCGGGGACGATGCCCAAGTGCTCTTGCTCTTGTGAGAGTTTAACTTGGTGGAGAATGCCAATTCTCCCTTTCGAGTCCTAGTTGCTACTCCCGGTACTATGAGGTTGAGTATCGGGCCTCTTCCGTCTTCGTTTGGTGAGCAACCAACAACCAGCACTGCCTTTGCCACAATTGCTTCTCAACCCACAACACCATCAGCTTCATCTCCTTCCACGCCGGCCATACCTTCGTCACCAGCAACTGTTACATCACCCCCCCATCGGCCACAGACACCCGAGAGGAGGATTTCCCTCCTCCCCAGTCCTCAAACCATGAGAATTTGGGGCACAACTATTCGTTCCCTTTTGCAGATCCCTAGAGGAGGAGGAGCGTCTCCCTCTCGATATCTACCGAGTGCCATCTGTTGTCCTGGCCAATGGAACTTGCCAACTATATGAAGCCACTGGCTTCAGAAAATGATAAGAAGAAGATACACTCTCTCTCGGGAGAGTGTTTGCTAAATAATGCCATGCATAATGCAGCAGCGATAACATACTTATACTCTTTACTGCTTGTTTCTTCTTGATTTTTTTTTACAGAGTTTCTAATTTGGGTTTTTGCTTCATAGGCCAACTTCCTTGCTTCCGAAGGCCTTCAAAAGTTGATCCTCGATAAAAAAAAACTTATGCCCGAGCGGGATCAACTGTTGGCCAAGAGGGACCAGGTTGTTGCTCGCCTCTTGGCACTAGAAGCACAAGCTACTGAACGGTGAGTTGGAGGCTCGGTTGTAGCATAGCGAGCAGGAAGTGATGGCCCTCAGCCAAGAAGCCTCCCAATTAAACGTACAATTGGGAGGCTGCCTCTCTTGAGAGATTGAATAACTTGGAGGCAACCTTGAACTCCAAAGCTGAAGAGGTTGTTGCTGCTGAGGAGAAGCATGCCCAGATGGAGGATAAGTATAAGAGGGTCATGGAATACAATAAGGTTCATAGAACCACTATCTGTGACCTTGATCTCAGCCTTAGGGCCACGAGATCTGAGCGGAATGTCCTTTTGACCGAGGTTGATCGACTTAAATCAGAACTCCAGCACCGCAGCAGATTCCCTCATTATTGAGAAAACACATTCTATGTGTAGCATTAGGAAAAAAACCTTAGAAGAGGCCAAAGAGGGTGTCATTGATTTTGATGTCAATATCACCAAGGCCCGAGAGCTGGTGTCAACTGCTTGAAGGCGCCTCCCAGCTCAGCCCGATGCAACTGACTTGTTTGGTTCCGATTCTGAGTTCTCAGGAACTGAGGAGGAACTTGAAAAGCATCATGATAAAGGCCAAGATCCCAAGCCCACGGCAAATCCGCCTACTTCTCCTGGGAGCACATATGCTTATCTTCCCTCGAGTTCTGGGGGTGTTGCAGTTTATTTTTTGCTTTATTTTCCCTTTGTTGTTTTCTTTTCGTATTTTTGTACTTGTGCTACTTGGCACGTTTGATATATAATAGTGCTTTTCGTTTAAGCATTGCGCAAAGTCTACTTTCTTGCGTCGAATGATGCAAGGCTTCGGGTGTTTTTTTCCGATATAATTTAGGTTCTGGGCACAAATTCTTTCGGAACCAACCTTTTACTGTGAGGGTTTCATAAGAGATGGCCCTCTTTTGTTTACGGCGCTCTTGAAGAGGACGTCTCATGTTCATTCCGGCACTAGCACTTGAAGTACTTGATTAACTTTCAAATGATAAAATTAATTCATCGTTTGGACAAGAAACAATATAAAAATAAAAGGACTTTATTTTCTTCCTTCTATCTTCAATAGTACATAAGCATTCATTTTGTTGAAAAAGAAATTGTCATTACTTGTGACTAATTTGTACAACTTGTTTCTACGGGGCTGATTGTGCAGTCCCCGGTCTCGATGACCGTTTCTGTGGAAATTAGGTTAACGTATACTCATATCATCCCCCCCCCAAGTGTTCGAATGCGAAGAATGCAAATTGGAACACTGAAAGTCTTGCTCCTTTAAGGATTTCACTAGTGAATGGTTGGAATATGCAAATGAATGAATAATGACTGAGTATGTAATTACAATTTAAGCAAATAACTGAGCAGCAAAAATGACCTCGGCAGGTTCTAACAGAATAAGCATATAGCCTAAACATATTTTCTAACATAGATCACAGCTTAATTACTCTAGCACGTAAAAGTTTCATGGATAGAAACAAGGTTAGGTAACTACACAGTATCACATAAGCAATCGAGTCATAATTCACACGGTGCACGCCCACACGCCTGTCACATAGCATGTGCGTCAGCTCAACATCAATCACATAACACATAGATTTAGGGGTTCATACCCTCAATACCATGTTTAGAAGTGTTACATACCTCGAATAAGCCAAATCCAATACCGAGCAAGCCAACAATACTCTGGAAATGCCATCCCTCGCGTACCGACCTCCGAACGGCTCAAAACTAGCCAAAAATAACTTAAGAACATCAAATAATGCCAAAGGAAGCAAACTCAATCGATAAAGGTGGAATATTTAACCAAAAGCCCAAAGTCAACCAAAAAGTCAAACCCGGGCCCGCATCTCAGAACCTGACAAAACTTATAAAATTTGACATATCATTCAATTACGTGTCCAACCATACTAGTTTCACTCAAATCCTACTCCGAATCAATTTTCAAAACTCAAAAATTCCCTTTATGAAATTTTAGACAAAACCCCCCAAATTTTACTTTTAAATCATTAATCAAATGCCAAAAACGATAACGGATTCATGAAATATAATCAAAACTATGTATAAAACACTTACCCCAATTTATGTGGTGAAAATCTCCTCACAAATCACCCAAATCCGAGCTCCCAACTCAAAATATGACCAAATGAACAAACCCTCTCGATATTATATGTTTCTACCTAGCTGTTCTGCCTCGTTACTTGTGCAAATGATCATGAAACTCATTTTTGATGCTTCCAATGGATTCTGTGTGAAATGTCAGTCAAGTTAGGCTTTTGAATCTCTCTATTTGACTTTATAATGACGAAGATATGTTGGTTTCAATATTTGAAAATAGTGCAAATTTTTAAATACGAATTCAGTGGCAATTTCGTGATTAAGCTGGGGAAAAAAATCTGGCAACCCAATTCTTAGTAAAATGATCATATAACTGTCATACGATGTCAAAGCTTTATGATTCTAGTTTCTATGGTTCGAAAATTACGATACGGGTATAGTGCTTCAATCAGAACAGAATAAGGTACCATATTTGCTTAATGTGGTACCATTAATGCTTGAAGAAACGACGTCGAAACATAAAAAACGAGCGCAACACAACCCAAACCTATCCGAAACTACCCGAGCCACTCGGGACCCGTCCGAACAAACCAGAAAGTCCCATAACATAAAACGAACTTACTCAATGCCTCAAGTCACGCATAATAACATCAAAACCACGAATCGCGCCTCAAATCGAACTTAATGAACTTTGAATCTTTCAACTTCCAAAACTCGTGCTGAACCTTTCAAATCAACTCGGAATGAACTCAAATTTTGTACACAAGTCCCAAATGACATAACGAAGCTATTCTATCCCGGAACCATAATCCAAACCTGATATCATCAAAGTCAACTCACGGTCAAACTTATGAACATTCCAAACCTTCAAATTTTTAACTTTCGCCAAATAGTGTCGAAACCTTCTAGAAATATCCAAATGCAAATACGAGCATACGCCCAAGTCCAAACTTACCATACGGACCTAATGGAACCATCAAAACTCCGATCCAAGTTCAAGTACTAAAAAGTCAAACTTGGTCAACTCTTCAACTTAAAGCTTCCTAGTTGACAATCATTTTTTTCAAATCAATTCTGAATAATCTGAAAACCATAACCGACAATTCACACAAGTTATAATACATCATACGCTACTGCTCAAGACTTCAAATAGCTGAACGGAATGAAATGTTCAAAACGACTGGCTGGGTCATTACAGACATAGTCTCATTTATTACATATTTGAGCCTAAGACTCGGTGGGAGGCGATTTTGGGAGGAGATGTTCATACAAAACATTTGGGTATTTGATCCATTTTTTATTACATAACATGATTGTTTATGAATTTTGACATCTAATCCATGGAATTTGAAGAGAATTTATGGGATTTTTTGATTATGTTTTGAAAAATAAAAATTTGAGATTTGAGAGTCGAATTGGACTCGGATTTGAAAACAAAACACATATATGGACTCGTGGGATTATGAGTGGTCAAGATCTACCCTTCGAATAAAGTTTTGTCCAGGCGAGCCCGGAGTTGACTTTTGGGAAATTGCATAAAGATCCTAACTTTATTAATCAAAATGGGTTTCTCTTGCATTGTTTGATATTATTAAGTCGTATTTGGCAAGATTTGAGCCGAGCGAAGGTAAATTTTAAAGGAAAAGATATTTTTGAGTGTTGCTTTTGTCTAATTAAGGTAAGTATCTTGCTTAACTTTGTGTGGGAAAAACTTTCCCTTAGGATTTAGTCTAATTGCTTTAATTATATTATATTGAACGATGTGTACACAAGGTGATGAGTGTGTATGCGGGCGTATGTGTGGTAATTGACCGCACTAGACCTTAGGCTATTAATGTGACTTGTATTTGAATTGTTGGTTATTTGATGCACTCTTATTGTTTATTCACTCCCCGCATCCTTGTGTTATTATTGAGATTCTTGTACTTGTTGTTGAGCCATGGGCTATATATTGTTGTTACTTTGTTGTTTGGGCAATATTGTGGTATATGTGCACATGAGGTGCGGGATGATTGTTATGTTGTGATTGAGATGTGCATGTGGCGACATAAGGGTGGTGTGAATTGACGTGCATGCGGTGAGATAAGGGGGCTTATGCGCGTGTTGCTAGTAAGGGGAAATACTTCATTGTGAAGCACACGCGGCGAGATAAGGGGGCTTATGCACGTGAAGCTATTTCAGGAAAATGTTTTAAAATATGAAGCTCACGTGGCATCATAAGGGTGATTTATGACTTGTGACTTTTGATTATGAGGTGTGGTACCTCGGGATGATTCTCATTATAAATCTTGTGTTGGAACGACTTGAGGATTTGAACTGTCATTGTATCCCTTAGTTGATACATTTGTGTTTTAATTGTAATTTGTTGGTTATCACATGTTTATTCTTTGTTTCCATTTATTGATTTTGCTTTCCGTTGTTAGCTTTATATTGATATTCTGCTTAGGTTTTATGTCTAGTAGTGTCTAAACTTGAACCCCGTCACTACTCCACTGAGGTTAGTCTTGATACTTATTGGGTACCGATTGTGGTGTACTCATACAATGCTTCTACATATTGTTTGGCAGATCCAGGTACCTCAGATCACGTCGGACGGTAGAGAGTTGAGCTAGAGTTGTAGGGACTTCAAGGTATACCTTTTATTCCCCTCGCAGGTCTCGGAGTCACCTTCTGTTTTCTTTTATTGATATTGCTATTTGTATTCTAGAACAGTGTTGTTTTTAGAGATTTCTAGAGTATTCTCAGTTAAGCTTATGACTCCGTACTACCGGCTTTTGGATGTATGACTATTATTTATTTTCAACTATGTTATGTCACTTATCTTTTTTATTTAGTAGATAAATGGTTTTAATTTGTTAAATCTTATCATGTGCTAGGCTTATCTAGTTCTAGGAACTAGGTGCCATCACGATTCTCAAGGTGAGATTTTGAGACATGACAAGTTGGTATCATAGCTAGTAAATACAGAGTCATAAGCTCTAAAACGGAAATACAAGTCTAAAATACCAAAAAATGATATTGTCTGAATAAAAGACAACAGTACTAAATGTAAATGGATTCCAAGACCACGGTCGAGATACAGCTCTACCTCGTCTCTCCAAGACAACTCATCAAACAAGTCTCAGCTACTGGTGGCTCGGTCCGACACCAGGATCTACATAATTAAGTGCAAAGTGTAGTATGAGTATAAACGACCCCATGTACTCAGCAAGTATCATAACTAACATTAGCGAGGTAATAGAGGCAAGAATTATAAATGATACTCGCTAATTACCTATACAATTCATTTAATCTAACAAGTACAAAACAATAATATGATCAAGTTATGAATTGCAGAAAGAACCACATTGGTGCAAACATTTACTTAAAGTACCCTGAATAGTCAACAATCCAGCATATAAATCAGGTAAACAACCAAGAAAATTGCAAGAAAGGATGAAATGCAATAACCAAATCAAATACTGGCTAGCTTTTCTTCAGAATTTCCATAACGGTACCAAACTACTGATCAGTTTCCTCAAACCGCGTGTACACCATTAAGAAGAAACATGAGAGGGTGACCCTAGGTGGATGGAAACATATTTACACGCTACACGGTGTAGTCACGTGTAAATAATCATAATCTACCCGGTGTGGTCACAGGATAAATATAACAATCCTCCTGGCATGGTCACAAGCTCTGTCGGTCGGTGCACTAGCGGCGCATGGCATTGACACTTGTCACATTTTTGGATGAATGCCTTAGCATCTTGTTCCATCTGGGGTAATTTTAACAACAATGAATCTGTACCTGAATGATTTCTACAAATTCCTTCGTGAGCCTATCTCATGGCGTAAATTGGCCTCAGAGGCTCCTAAGAATCAGGCCAACAGGCCTTGGAATGATCTTCTATATAACTGTCATCTCTAGAAGCTATAGCGAGCTGCTTTGGTGCGGAGCGCCCGAGATACCTTCGGGTCTTCGGGAAGCTTATCGTGCTCAAGGTAGCCGATGATTTAATTTCTACAGTCCTAGACCGAGTTGGTCGCATTAACTTCGTAATAACCATCCACATCCAACACCGAGTGCATAAGTTGTACGTTCGTACCAGAATCGGATTCCTTCATTTTCGTGGACGAACCCAGATTGGCCAGTGTGTCTGCTTCTGTATTTTCTTATCTCGGGATGTGGTTGGTTGACCATTCCCTGAACCGTGCGAGCAGAGTTTGAATGTTCACCACATATTATTGTATGCGTTCCTCTTTGGTATCGAAGATTCCATATACCTGATTTAACCTCAGTTGGGAATCGCATTTGATTTCAATGACCTTGGAATCTAGTCCCCGGGCCAGTTCAAGTACTTCAATCAAAGCCTCATACTCGGCTTCATTATTAGTCAAGGGAAACATTTTTATGGCATGCCTCAGGGTTTCTCCCAAGGGCATAATTAATACTACCTAAAGCCCGGATCCTTTCACATTGGAAGCTCCGTCCGTGAAAAAGGTCCAAACTCCTGATGTCTTTTTTTACACCATCACCGCTTCTTTTGTGGCCAAAGGCAGCAGCTTGGGACTGAAATCGGCCACAAAGTCGGCTAAAACTTGTGATTTGATCGCAGTCCTGGGTTTATACTCATTGTCAAATTCACTCATCTCGACTGCCCACCTGGCCAGTCAACCTGACAATTTAGGTTTGTGAAAGACATTCCGCAGGGAAAAAGTTGCCACCACGGCTATCGGGTGGAATTGAAAGTAAGGTCTAAGCTTTCGAGCGATGACTACGAGAGCTAAGGCCAATTTTTCGATGTGTGGGTAATGAGTTTCTGCTCCCGTTAAAATTTTGCCAACATAATAGATAGGAGATTGCGTACCTTCATTTTCTCGGACTAGAACGACACTTACTGCTACCTCCGAGACAGCTAAGTAAATCAGCAATTGCTCACCTTCCTACGATTTTGATAGTAATGGAGGGCTCGATAAATAACATTTCAGGTCTTTTAGGGTCTGTTGGCATCCAGAGTCCATTCGAAGTTGTTCTTCTTTTTCAAAAGTGAGAATAAGTGATGGCATATTTTCAAGGACCAGGAAATAAACCTGCTCAGAGCAGCCAGTCTTCTGGTTAGCCTTTGGAATTCTTTCACATTTGTCAGTTGGTCTAAAATGTCCTCGATGGCTTTAATCTTGTCGGGATTGACTTCAATCCCCCTTTATGACACCAGCAAACCCAAAACTTTATCAAAACTGACTCCAAACACACACTTTTCGGGATTGAGCTTCATGTTGTGCTTCCTTAGGATGTCAAAGGTTTCTTGGAGGTGTTTCAGATGGTCACCTGCGTTCAAAAACTTAACCAGCATGTCATCTATTTAAACTTCCATTGTTTTCCCTATTTTCTTCTCGAACATTTTTTTCACGAGCCTCAAATAAGTGGCTCTGGCATTCTTAATCCCAAAGGGCATAACATTGTAGCAATATATGCCAAAGTTCATTATGAACAACTTTTTTTCCTTATCCTCCGGGTTCATTTTGATTTGGTTGTACCCGGAATAGGCATCGAAGAAACTCATCAACTCGTACTCGGTCGTTGCATCAATCATTTGATCAATATTTGGCAATGGGAATGAGTCTTCCGGGCATGCCTTATTTAGATCTTTATAATCTACACACATGCAAAATTTATTATTCTTTTTTAGAACTACTACTACATTAGCAAGCCAATCATGATATTTTACCTCCCGGACTGAACCGGTATTGAGTAACCGAGTTACCTCTTCTTTGACAAACTTGTTTCTGACCTCGATAATTGGGCGCTTCTTTTTCCTTACCAGAGGGCTGATGGGGTCAAGGCTTCACTTGTGCAAGGCCACCTTTAACGCGATATCCGCGTGCGACCATGCAAAACAATCAATATTAGTTATAATAAATTCTATAAATCCTAATTAGAGCTCGAAGTTTAATCTTGTCCCCAAGTGGAACTTCCTCTCTAGGAATATTTCGAACAATGCAACTTGTTCGAGTTCTTTCGGCGTGGATTCGGTTGCGTCGTTTCTTCTGGTACCTGGAAATACCTTGGTACCTGATAGGAATCGAGTTCTTTCATTTGATTCTTGTAATTACTATGCCTCGTATTCCTTCCCTTTACTGTTGGAAACCAAGATCGCGTTCATCTCCCTTGTCTCCAGTTGTTCTCCTCTTATTTGCTTGATTCCCTCTGGAGTTGGGAATTTCAGAAGTTGATGGATATGTTGATGGCACAGCCTTCATCTCATGTAGACACGGTCTGCCAAGAATAATGTTGTAGCCTATGTCACCGTCTAATACTTCAAACAGGGTAGTCTTCATGACCCCTTCGGCATTCGTGGGCAGCAAGATCTCCCATCGGGTTGTCACACTTGCTAAGTTGAACCCGGGGAGGAGCTTTGTTGCCGGAATGATGCTTCCGGTTCGCTTGGCTTGCTCCATCACTCTCCATTGAATGATATTGGTTTAACTCCTTCGGTCCACCAAAACACGTTTAATTTTAAAATACAAAACATTAAGAGAAATTACCAGGGCATCATTGTGCGGTAGTATAAGTTCATCGGCGTGCTCCTCTGTGAAGGTGATATCGTCCTCAGCGACTTCACGGGGTCTCTTGCTATGAGTCACCGATACCTTTTGTCTTTTTGCTACCGAAAAGGCTACACAATTAATCTCGTTTCCCCCGAAAATTATGTTGATCGTTAGTTGAGGAGGGTCTTGTCCTATCTTCGAGGGCTTTGAATTGTCCCAGTTACGGGCGTAGTTATTTTTAGCCCGATCGCTTAAGAATTTTTTGAGATGGCCATTTCTCAGCAATGTTGCAACCTTCTCATGCAGATGTCGGTAGTCCCTAGTTCAGTGGCTGTTAGTCCCATGAAACTCTCACCATAGGTTAGGATGCCTTTGGCTGGGATCAGATCTCATCGACCTAGGCAACCGTGCTTCCTTGATATTCCTCATCGACGATACCAGCTCCACTATGCTGACATTGAAATTATACTCGGACAGCCTGGGATTGGTGGAATACCGGGCACCCTATATCTCTTTATATTCTAATGACCTTATACTTCCGTCGTGATCAGTTCTCCTATTGGGAGCGAACCTATCCGCCGACTAGAATCCTCTGTCGCATATTTTGGCCCTTTCGTAGGGCAAACATCGGACCTTAGAAGATCGCCAATCTGTATCAAAATCATCCTTCAACTTATCCCTGCTCTTTTCTCGATCCCGACCATAGGTTGATGTCGGAAACACGAGTTGATCATCTTCTATTCTGATCTTTGACTCGTAACGGTTATGAACATCTGCCCATGTAGTTTCCTGGAACTCGAGTAGGCTTTCTTTCAGTTCCTGGAAGGCATCGGAGTTCCTCGGGCTCAGCTGCTTAGTAAATGCCTCAGTTGCCCATTCATCTAGCACGGCCAGTTGCAGCATCCTTTCCTTTTAAAACCTGGTCACAAACTCCTGTAGCAATTCGGACTCTCCTTGTGAAATTCTAAATATTTCGGCCTTCCAGGCATGTACCTTCCTGGCTCCGGCATGGGACTTGATGAAAGAATCTGCGAGCTTCTCGAAGGAATCTATAGAGTGCTGGGGTAAAAGTGAATACCATGTCAGGGCCTCCTTCGTGAGGGTTTCCCCGAACTTCTTCAGCAGGACCGACTCAATCTCATGCAGAGCTAAGTCATTTCCTTTCACCGGTGTTGTAAAGGTGGTGATGTGTTCCTGAGGATCCGAAGTCCAATCATATTTAGATACGCCTGGCATTTTGAACCACTTAGGAATTAACTCTAGTGCCACGCTCGGTTTGAACGACAACTGGGTGTACTTCTTTGAGTCCAGTCCCTTCAACACTGGAGGTGCGCCCGAAATTTGGTCAATTTGGGTATTTATTTCCCTCATAAACCGCATGAACTTGGTCTTAAAGGGATCATTACTATTGTTGGTATCCCCCCGACACTGTCAAAGCCGACTCACGCCTTGGGGTGTCGGTATCAACCCTTCGGGCTGTTTAATTCACGGGAGCACCAGGAGGAACTTGACCTCTTCCATTCGCGTTGTTGGAAGTACCCGACAATGCTTGCCTCAATTATGTCATGGCATGGTCTTTCCGTAAGAGATGGCCCATAATAGCCTTTTGTTGTTCTCTCAGAATCCTCATAGTTTCCGCAACGTGCTCGTCTTCAGTGTCATCAAGATTCGCCTCCCGTACGTTTCATGGATACTTCCCGCCATGAACTGGCATGGCTACATCCTCCTCATTACAGATATTACTGATCGAATCCTCGTCTTGAGGCGGATTTCCTTGTGACTCAATGTTGTGTGTGATTTTGACATCGTTATGTGCCATCTTTTACAATTTTTCGCTAAGAAACAAAGAATCAAATAGATTAGTAATAGATGCAAGTATCAAACCCAATTACGCAACTGTGTAAGCCCCACGGTGGGCACCAAACTGTTTACCCGTAAAATAGTACAGTTGAATTTATAACGTGATTTATAAACAAGCGAATCGATTTTATCCCAAAATGATAAATAAATTCAATAAAATACAAGACTTAGCATTGAAATCGAGATAAGATAGCAAACAGCATAGCTCCGGGAGCAAGGCCTCCGAAAACAACAATAAGAATATTGATAGATAGAAAATAAAGTATTATTGAGCTTAGAATAATATTAGCATAAGTTTGTCGTAATTTTCGTGTGCTATAATAGCTGTTGAAGTCACTATTTATAGCTATACCTAGGGAACAAGGTCCTAGGATCAAGCACCTATTAAATGACAATAATGGAGGACACTGATAAATATATATAACGGCATGCTATGAATGCGAAAATTCTCTATAACAGATTGTGTATTTAATACTGAGGAATATTCTTCATCGAATGTCATCGAATGGCAAATATTTGTTTGTCCTCGTTAATAATGTTCCCTTTGGAGTCTTCCCGGTGCCAACCGAAGCTACTGTCCTCGGCCTTGGTTTCCACTTGCTTCATTTTCTGTCTGTCTCCAGTTCCATATGTCATTATATCATTCAAGTATTTAATAATAACCGATTTTACTTATACAAGGAGAAAGGCTAGAGGATGACAATCTTCGTGTCCGGGTGTAATTCTCATCAGCTTCCTTATTCATGTATTTGTCATCAATACGTCACCATGGTCCCGACGAAAATCGATTCTTCCTTTTCTTTTCTATTCTCTTAGTCATGGATACAAAGCTCAGCTGGCTCGAGGCTTAGTCAGCTCGTTTGTGTTTTAGTTCGGCTCGTTTTGACTCATTATGAGAATAGTCAAGCTCAACTTTCTCCTGCTCTTCCGATGAAATGCTCAATTAGGATTGACTTGGTCAAATTCGAGCTCTACCTTTGCTAGCTTCGCCAGTTAACTCATGTAGTTATTATTTTAATTAAAAGAAAATTTCATCCTTTAGGCTCTTATTAAGTAACTTAGTACTATTTATGTTTTATGTTATATGACACATTTAACTTTTTAGTTTGTCAAAAAAAGAATGATTTCTTTTTAAATTTTTTGAAATATTTTTTTAATTTTGAGTTTTAGTACCCCGCTCCTTAAATTGAATTTTTTTATAGGTTCATTTAGTATTTTATAACTTGCATGTATTGGTGATTCTTGTCTTAAAAGGTTTAGGAAGAATTTGAAACGCTAAAATAAAACCTAATCCCTCTGTTATATTATATGTACTTAGATTCATGATTTGAAGCTTCTAATAAGTCTGAATGATGATTTTGGACTTGTACATATATTTGGAGTAGGACCCGAGGGGATCGAGAGTAGTTTGACATTATTCTATGAAATGTAGAGCTTAAGGTTTCTTAAGTTGACTTGAGTTCTCGATTTGATTTATAGCATTTCGCTTTGTGTTTTGAGCCCGTTGATAAATTTATATAGGGTATTTGGACTTGTTGGGGTGATTATGGAGGGTCACGGGAGGCTCAGGTGATTTTTGTGGTGTTCGAGAAAGGTTTTTAAGGCAAACACCAGAAAAACCAGCAATAAAGTTTGCACCAATAGTTAGTTTCTACAGCAGCAACTTTCTGCCATTTCACTGAAGCTTCGGCCGTTTTCTGCAATTTCAGCCCTTTTGTTAAATAGCTTCATTTATGTCATGCCCCGACCTCAGGGAGCGTGACCGGCGGTCAACCGAGATACCCTAGTTAAGCAAGCCGGTTAGATGCCTGACGAGCTAAAAACACAACACAAAATTATGCTCGCTAGTTGAATATAGTATAGAAAATATCGTATCCACAGGGATTGGATTTAAATATTATTTTCGTAGCTTCTAATTTTAATTGCTATTCAAGATGATCAACAATTTAGAGTTGTGTAATTTAAAACTAAAATTTACTAGAAGTCTAAACTATTGACTAATGACAATCGTAACAGGAGTAAGCAATAAGATATCAAAGGGAGAAAATAGGGGTTGATTTGATAGGTGTAAGATACTTGTTTGGGAATTAACTCTAGTTACTTCACTTCTATGGTTCAAGTGAGTCTCTCGAATTCACTCTATTATGTTCAAACATTCAGTAGAAACTCCTCTCTCGATTAAGTCTCAACCTTACGATATGAACTAAGTTAAGCTTGGTGAAGATATGCAAGAATTCATAGTGGATTGATCCTTAGGAGAACCTCTTTCGATTATCCTCCTAACTAGGTCTAAACATTAATTCAACTAGCTTCTTTCGATTACTAACAAGAATCAATGAATTTAACCAATAAGATAATGCAACACATCACAAATTATGCCTCTTTCGATTACATAAACAAGTAAATATATATGCAACAATAAAAACATCCAAAACGCTTCAATACATAAAACTAAAGTTAATATCCACAAACAATTCTCAAAACACCAAATCCATCAATACCTAAGGAAGAATTACTCCATGGATATGGAGATATTCATCACAATTAAGTTTAAGTAAAAGAAAAACAGAAAACATCCAAACCCTTGTCTTGAGTGAGGGTGAATGGTGAAATCCTTGTGCTCTTGCTTCTCCCTCTTTTTCTTAGCTTCCTTAGGTCTAAATTATGTCAAAAGTCCTTAAAATACCATTTTTTCATGTATATATACCAAGTAGGTACAAATACACCTTCTCCTACGCGAAATAGGATACTTTTCCGGAGTTGGACATGTGCGGTCGCGCACTTGGCCAGGCACTTTTCACCCTGTTCTGCCTCATATGCGCGCCCAGTGCGCGGCCGCGCACGTGGGTGGAGTTTTGTTGGGAATTTAGGATAACATAAAACATGAAAGTTTTAGCCTTTTTAAATAGCTTTCCAACGATATATTGTGGAGCCCAAACAGAGTTCGAACCAAACGTTATGTACATTTTACTGGACACTGCGCAATATGCCTACTCGATTCTTCGTTTCGTTCCACTATCATCCGTTGATCCCCGAACACGATCCTGACTTAATGCTTGGGCTTTTACTCAAACTTCAAAGCTTCCGACTAGCTTGAATTCATTCCATAATATCTACACAGATCAAAATCACTCCTACAAGGCATAAAACACATAATTAGTGCAAAACACTAGCGATTAAAGCTCCAACTCAATTAAAGTGCAGTAAATTAGAGTGCGATAAGCGACTAAAACATGAGATTATAGCCTACCATCAACACCCCACACTTAAACCATTGCCCACTAAAAATATAATAACCAGTATAGGTGATAGACATGAGAAGAGTCAAGTGTCCATAATATTTTCCACTACTAAAGGATATTCATTTATGATTTCCAAAATATAACAAGTTTACCGATATGATAAAAACATGTTCGCCCAAATACCAACACTTACTAGTTTAATTCCCAACATCATATACCACCCACAACATGTATACGGAGCCTCTAAGTACAACAGAAGAGTAGTATAGATGTGCCGGCGACAAGGCCCCGGCTATACCTCAAAATGTAACGTACAACGTCAAATGACATGAAGCTCAAAATAGAATAGGGCTCACCAAAATCTACTGAATAGAGAGTAACTGCTAACGAGGGTCAAAACCACCGGCTGATGAATCACCTGCATCTATTGAAGATGCAGCGTCCCCGGCAAAAAGGACATTATTGCATATAGAATAGTACTAGTATGTAAAGCTAAATGTCCACTTTCAAAATAGAATATCATTATAATAAAGGAAAAACCATAGAAACCGCAAGTCACAATCAACAATATTCAAATGTCCAGTTAACACATACGAGTTTTCAAAATAAGAAAAATAATATATATTTTTGGTTGGAAGATCATTAGCACCGATATACCACCATAGTTTTAGCACGAAGTCCGATCACGCCCGATCGGATAGGCCATCTCCACACGAACAATGTGGTTTGACATGTGATGCGAAAAAAAAGGGTATTACCAAGAGTAGTACCACCATGTGTGCAACATGGCATCCGATCTCCACCCGATCGGCTAGGCCGCCTTCCTACATATGCCGTGTGGGATGACTTTCCAATTCACAGCTAATATCAATCTCATCCCAAATAAGGGTAATAATAACAATCCATCACCATCCACCCCTACACCGGCACGTGTAGTTTCGAGTGTGGGCCTTATGACCCACCCTTCCTCGGTTTGCTTATGATATTCTCAAAAATATTTTTTTGTTTTTTTGGCACACAAAGGTAGTATAATTACAAATTTATTCAACTCATCATTTTTTACATTGTATAAACCTTCATTAGTATTTTCAACCACTCACAACAACAATATTTCCTTGGCTCTTTTGGCCATTCACAAGATTCGTTATTCATGGCACATCGGTCGTACTTCATATTTCACACTTTCTTTTCTTTACCTTCAAGGATCATAAACATAAGATTCAACATATAGAGTATTCCGGAAATCACAACTTTAAGTTATTAGCAGTGAAGACTTAAACACAATGAATTGCTTTCCAAGAAATGGAGTAAAATGGTTGGGAATCAAAGCACAAGTTAGAAGCATAAACGAGTAACACATCATTTTATTTCGAAATACTTTTCCATCATTTTATCTTGAAAAAATTTTCCCAAGAAGGGCAATACACAATTTCAACTCATGAATATATATATATAAGAGCTAAAGACACATTGGAAACACTTACAAAGCATAGCATTAGTTAAAACAACCACGTTTGGGCATAAGTATAACTTTCATTATTGGCACGGTGGCCACACTATTTATCTCCAACCCCCTTCTTTCACTTTCAAGCATCCTTATAGATTAACAACAACAAGGCATGTTAATTCAAGACTTTAGATACATATTTGAGCAACTAACCAAATTAAGGGTCTTAGACGCATGTGATTTCTATCACAATTTGACATGCTAGTTTTTATTAAAATCACGCTTCAAATAGTAACTTGACAAAGAAGAACGTTTGGAATACAATTCGAACGCATATATCTTTTGACACAAGGCTTGTTTGGAATAATCATGTCACGCCCCGAACCTGGGGGGAGGCGAAACCGGCACCTGGTGCGTCATCTATCCTTGCGTACCAACTTGCGACTAAGAGACTCTGAACATATAATGTCATACTCTAGCCATGGGCCACATTGCAAGACAATTGCAAATGCTGGCTAAACATCAATATAATGCTGGGCCGACAAGGCCGTCATAACTACTACAGCTAACAAACTAATAAAATACACATAAATGGCCTACAAGCCCAATATACTGCACTAACTGACAGGATATGTCTACAAGCCTCTACTGATGGATATACTGTGATCGGAACAGGGCCACAGTCCTACTCATAACATATATACATATATATACAAGATGTACATAAAGCTCTAGACCCGGCAACTCCGAAGGATATGGAGCTTACCGATCAAGCTGAACTCGGGCAACACCTAATGATGAGGTCTACCCGTCTGTCTGTCTGAACCTACACGCATGAAATGCAGCGCCCCCAGAAAAGGGACGTCAGTACGAAATAATGTACCGAGTATGTAAGGCAATATACGGAAAGCTGAACTAAACTGATAATATAACAACTGAAAGCAACTGGAAGTCAAAGATAATCTGAAGATATGCTTACCTGCTGATACCGACTCAACTCTCTCAATATAGTAAGTAAAATAGATGTCAGGCCTTATAAGGCTCGGTGTATATATAACTTCTCTGTCGTAGTAGGCTCGCTCATAGGCGCTCGGCCATACTAAGCACTGTATCTCGGCCAACTAGGCTCGCTCATTGGCGTTCGGCCATAGTAGGCTCGGTATATATCTTACTATCCGATCAGAGGTTGCCCAATAGGGGCCTGCCCATCAATTATAGCTCGATGGTAATGAAAATACTGTAATACTGTATATATAGACTCTCTTCTCTCTTGATTGGAAGGAGGAAATACTCAATTGAATATTGTACTTACAAGACTTGAAAAAATATACGTAAATTCTGGAACATGATTTTTTTCTGTATACCTCGTTATCAAACTTGTGTAATTACGAGATCATGCAAAATGAAGGAAGAGATTAGCCTTAACATACCTGAACCGATTCTCTTTTGCGAAAACACGTAACGGAGAATCGAAGTAGGGAATAATCCGTATGATATTCTTAAGAAAGATTGTACCGGGCCTTCTTTGAATTAGAATTTCACGTTGCACCTTGTAGTATTTCAGAGAATCTCATGTTGATCATTGTTATTTCTATCTTAATAATGTTGGAATGTCATTTTACTTAGTCTTAGAAAATTTCCATAACTTACTAATAGATAGACCAAGTATCTATGCGTGTAAACAAGATGGCCTTTTGCCTTATGACTCATTTTATGCATTTTGCCACTTTGGCTTAGTCTATGCCATGTCGCAATTCCCAAAAGACACTTATCCACCTAATATTATAATAATTAATCAATTATTCATATAATTAAGAATTATCTGAACTTACCTAGAATACTACTCACTTTTAACATACCTTACTATTATGGTCATGTGGTACCTTGCATGGTACTAGTCCATAAGTACCGGGTATTTTAGCTCGGGCCATATTTTATCCCAAAATATCAAACTTCGATGAAAATTTATTTTTTTCCATTTGCTTACCCTCTCATCTTCACGAATTTATTCATCACTTGTTTGAAATAGCATAATGCTTATAATCTCTAAATAATCGTGTCCTTGAACTGAGGTTAATTATCTTACGACAATTTCACGTATAATACTACATGGTGTAACATCGTCGTAATATAATACTGCAGGGCGTAATATCGACGTAATACTGCGGGGCATAACATCATTCCCCCCTTTGAAACATTCATCCTCGAATGTTGACTGATGCACTCATCATTCTCATAATCCATAGCTCTTGCGAATACTTTAATATTTTGCTATCCATTTAGGCAACTGTTCTTTGAATAAATCCAAAGGCCAGGGCATCCTCCCCCCCCCCCTTTTAAGCCTCTTTCTCACACCACGGCTTGTAGTCGAATCCTTCTAATCTCGTAACTGTTGCTACCTTTTATCATGCAGCATGTACGACTCTAACTTTGTACGTGCGCCTATGAGACGCTTCTATCCTCTTTCTTCCAGTTCTTAGCCAATCTCTAGGCCTCACTTTGTGAACATATACAAAATAATGTCAAGATGTCTCTCTGGGTATCATTAGCTTTACTACACCTAAGTAGGCCATACTATACCATAACTCTTACTTCGATTTATTGTTACTGAGGTCTGTTACCAAATTCCAGCTTACTCTTGTTGCTTATCCCATATATATAAATCTAAGCCCTTTAATGCTTCCTCATTACTGTTCATCTTAAGAATGACGACCTAATCTCAGCTCATACTTTGTGACTTTTGTCCATCCATTATGATTCGCCTCAA